>NW_027444654.1:0-19548 GCF_048569485.1 Anomaloglossus baeobatrachus | reverse complement strand
GGCCGCCCTTTCTTAGTATTTGACGTTCCTTATATTGCGGTATGAGGCTTCGCAGTAGGTTGCAAACATTCATCACCCATGACTGTCCCCAATTGAGCTCAGAAGCTCAATGTCTATCATGACCTCTCTTTTAGAATGTCCAAGAGCAAGCAAACTATTCCTCCAGGAGAGGGCGCCAACAGACTACTAAAGAGATCATCATTACTCAAAGAAAACCCCAAAAACCAATGCATGATAGGAATAAACAGGTAACTTTCTTTGGAGTGGAAGCGGAGAGATCGCACCAGATGCCAATTCTAGATGTTATCACACCTGTGGTCACTGCAGCAGCAGGTGAATCCACTTTGTCCAAAAGGGATCTATTCCATTCAATTGCAAATGATCTAGATAAGACAGAGAACTGCAGCACGGGGACATAGCCGAGTTGGTCAGGTTGAGTGGTGATGAGTTTGCTATTTGGATGAATAAAGAAAGTCAAAAGTGTGAAAGATAAAAAACAAAAGGAGGAAGTGTGAAAAGTGAATGGGCCAAATTGAGGTGCATATGAAGACGTATGCTTTCTTCCAATTCATTAAATCGGGCTAATATGAATCAGGTGAATTGAGTTCTGCTTTTGGAAACTGGGTTAAGAAGGGGTGCACCGTTCCTGGAGGTACTGCAATACCAGGTCAATGCGTGGAGTGGACAGAGCAAGCTCTTTTTCCATCTCCCTGTTCTAAAAATCCATTTAATATATGGTCCCCAGATAGGGGACGTATCAGATATTAAACTGATAAGAACAGATACTACACTTGATCTTAGCCAAAAGGCCGAGAAGCGATAACCAGAATTGGTTTGGGCCTCGAGTGGCACCCTGGCCTATGCCGGACACATCTTGGGGAGAGAGAGCGAGAGGGAGACAAACCCACGCCTACACAAGACATTTTGTCACCCAAGCCAACCCTTGAAAAGGCTGCTTTGCAGAGCCAAAACAAGAAGAATGGTGCGTTTTGCAGCCGCCGCCCACTGCAATGAATCTGAATAACTCCTCCTTTAGGGCGCAAGCAACTCCCCTCCCCCTTGCAGTCTTTCCAATTCACGATACAAAAAGACGGACAGGACAGGTTGCCTGACTTTCCGTCACTGCCACCCTTTGCCATCCTTACCCGTAGAAAGCCCTTTCATCATCCCCAAACCCTAATCTTTTCCCTTTCCTTCCCAGCCCCCAAACCCTGCCCTCTGTACCTTTCTCACCACCCGCTTCCCTTCTCCTGTCATCCCCCTACCACCCGGGAAAAAAAGAGATTGCCCCCTCCTTCCACTAGCCCACCCTCCCACCCAAAGAACAACTTCTTCTGCGCAGCTTGTTTTCTAGGCAGCAGCGCTATTGTGATGTCATCGGGGGGCATTGTGACAAGCCGCCAGTGTTCCGTCTCTTCATGTTGTGCACAGTTCAAACGGAAAATACATCAACAGGCAGACTACAGAAAAGCTTACTATCAAAGGTTAGAGGGGGGCTTTCTCAGAGGGCTTTTTACAGTTTTTCTATTCCCAATTAGCCGTTTAAGTGTACTTATTGAAAGTAGTAATTCTTTCATAGGCCGCCCTTTCTTAGTATTTGACGTTCCTTATATTGCGGTATGAGGCTTCGCAGTAGGTTGCAAACATTCATCACCCATGACTGTCCCCAATTGAGCTCAGAAGCTCAATGTCTATCATGACCTCTCTTTTAGAATGTCCAAGAGCAAGCAAACTATTCCTCCAGGAGAGGGCGCCAACAGACTACTAAAGAGATCATCATTACTCAAAGAAAACCCCAAAAACCAATGCATGATAGGAATAAACAGGTAACTTTCTTTGGAGTGGAAGCGGAGAGATCGCACCAGATGCCAATTCTAGATGTTATCACACCTGTGGTCACTGCAGCAGCAGGTGAATCCACTTTGTCCAAAAGGGATCTATTCCATTCAATTGCAAATGATCTAGATAAGACAGAGAACTGCAGCACGGGGACATAGCCGAGTTGGTCAGGTTGAGTGGTGATGAGTTTGCTATTTGGATGAATAAAGAAAGTCAAAAGTGTGAAAGATAAAAAACAAAAGGAGGAAGTGTGAAAAGTGAATGGGCCAAATTGAGGTGCATATGAAGACGTATGCTTTCTTCCAATTCATTAAATCGGGCTAATATGAATCAGGTGAATTGAGTTCTGCTTTTGGAAACTGGGTTAAGAAGGGGTGCACCGTTCCTGGAGGTACTGCAATACCAGGTCAATGCGTGGAGTGGACAGAGCAAGCTCTTTTTCCATCTCCCTGTTCTAAAAATCCATTTAATATATGGTCCCCAGATAGGGGACGTATCAGATATTAAACTGATAAGAACAGATACTACACTTGATCTTAGCCAAAAGGCCGAGAAGCGATAACCAGAATTGGTTTGGGCCTCGAGTGGCACCCTGGCCTATGCCGGACACATCTTGGGGAGAGAGAGCGAGAGGGAGACAAACCCACGCCTACACAAGACATTTTGTCACCCAAGCCAACCCTTGAAAAGGCTGCTTTGCAGAGCCAAAACAAGAAGAATGGTGCGTTTTGCAGCCGCCGCCCACTGCAATGAATCTGAATAACTCCTCCTTTAGGGCGCAAGCAACTCCCCTCCCCCTTGCAGTCTTTCCAATTCACGATACAAAAAGACGGACAGGACAGGTTGCCTGACTTTCCGTCACTGCCACCCTTTGCCATCCTTACCCGTAGAAAGCCCTTTCATCATCCCCAAACCCTAATCTTTTCCCTTTCCTTCCCAGCCCCCAAACCCTGCCCTCTGTACCTTTCTCACCACCCGCTTCCCTTCTCCTGTCATCCCCCTACCACCCGGGAAAAAAAGAGATTGCCCCCTCCTTCCACTAGCCCACCCTCCCACCCAAAGAACAACTTCTTCTGCGCAGCTTGTTTTCTAGGCAGCAGCGCTATTGTGATGTCATCGGGGGGCATTGTGACAAGCCGCCAGTGTTCCGTCTCTTCATGTTGTGCACAGTTCAAACGGAAAATACATCAACAGGCAGACTACAGAAAAGCTTACTATCAAAGGTTAGAGGGGGGCTTTCTCAGAGGGCTTTTTACAGTTTTTCTATTCCCAATTAGCCGTTTAAGTGTACTTATTGAAAGTAGTAATTCTTTCATAGGCCGCCCTTTCTTAGTATTTGACGTTCCTTATATTGCGGTATGAGGCTTCGCAGTAGGTTGCAAACATTCATCACCCATGACTGTCCCCAATTGAGCTCAGAAGCTCAATGTCTATCATGACCTCTCTTTTAGAATGTCCAAGAGCAAGCAAACTATTCCTCCAGGAGAGGGCGCCAACAGACTACTAAAGAGATCATCATTACTCAAAGAAAACCCCAAAAACCAATGCATGATAGGAATAAACAGGTAACTTTCTTTGGAGTGGAAGCGGAGAGATCGCACCAGATGCCAATTCTAGATGTTATCACACCTGTGGTCACTGCAGCAGCAGGTGAATCCACTTTGTCCAAAAGGGATCTATTCCATTCAATTGCAAATGATCTAGATAAGACAGAGAACTGCAGCACGGGGACATAGCCGAGTTGGTCAGGTTGAGTGGTGATGAGTTTGCTATTTGGATGAATAAAGAAAGTCAAAAGTGTGAAAGATAAAAAACAAAAGGAGGAAGTGTGAAAAGTGAATGGGCCAAATTGAGGTGCATATGAAGACGTATGCTTTCTTCCAATTCATTAAATCGGGCTAATATGAATCAGGTGAATTGAGTTCTGCTTTTGGAAACTGGGTTAAGAAGGGGTGCACCGTTCCTGGAGGTACTGCAATACCAGGTCAATGCGTGGAGTGGACAGAGCAAGCTCTTTTTCCATCTCCCTGTTCTAAAAATCCATTTAATATATGGTCCCCAGATAGGGGACGTATCAGATATTAAACTGATAAGAACAGATACTACACTTGATCTTAGCCAAAAGGCCGAGAAGCGATAACCAGAATTGGTTTGGGCCTCGAGTGGCACCCTGGCCTATGCCGGACACATCTTGGGGAGAGAGAGCGAGAGGGAGACAAACCCACGCCTACACAAGACATTTTGTCACCCAAGCCAACCCTTGAAAAGGCTGCTTTGCAGAGCCAAAACAAGAAGAATGGTGCGTTTTGCAGCCGCCGCCCACTGCAATGAATCTGAATAACTCCTCCTTTAGGGCGCAAGCAACTCCCCTCCCCCTTGCAGTCTTTCCAATTCACGATACAAAAAGACGGACAGGACAGGTTGCCTGACTTTCCGTCACTGCCACCCTTTGCCATCCTTACCCGTAGAAAGCCCTTTCATCATCCCCAAACCCTAATCTTTTCCCTTTCCTTCCCAGCCCCCAAACCCTGCCCTCTGTACCTTTCTCACCACCCGCTTCCCTTCTCCTGTCATCCCCCTACCACCCGGGAAAAAAAGAGATTGCCCCCTCCTTCCACTAGCCCACCCTCCCACCCAAAGAACAACTTCTTCTGCGCAGCTTGTTTTCTAGGCAGCAGCGCTATTGTGATGTCATCGGGGGGCATTGTGACAAGCCGCCAGTGTTCCGTCTCTTCATGTTGTGCACAGTTCAAACGGAAAATACATCAACAGGCAGACTACAGAAAAGCTTACTATCAAAGGTTAGAGGGGGGCTTTCTCAGAGGGCTTTTTACAGTTTTTCTATTCCCAATTAGCCGTTTAAGTGTACTTATTGAAAGTAGTAATTCTTTCATAGGCCGCCCTTTCTTAGTATTTGACGTTCCTTATATTGCGGTATGAGGCTTCGCAGTAGGTTGCAAACATTCATCACCCATGACTGTCCCCAATTGAGCTCAGAAGCTCAATGTCTATCATGACCTCTCTTTTAGAATGTCCAAGAGCAAGCAAACTATTCCTCCAGGAGAGGGCGCCAACAGACTACTAAAGAGATCATCATTACTCAAAGAAAACCCCAAAAACCAATGCATGATAGGAATAAACAGGTAACTTTCTTTGGAGTGGAAGCGGAGAGATCGCACCAGATGCCAATTCTAGATGTTATCACACCTGTGGTCACTGCAGCAGCAGGTGAATCCACTTTGTCCAAAAGGGATCTATTCCATTCAATTGCAAATGATCTAGATAAGACAGAGAACTGCAGCACGGGGACATAGCCGAGTTGGTCAGGTTGAGTGGTGATGAGTTTGCTATTTGGATGAATAAAGAAAGTCAAAAGTGTGAAAGATAAAAAACAAAAGGAGGAAGTGTGAAAAGTGAATGGGCCAAATTGAGGTGCATATGAAGACGTATGCTTTCTTCCAATTCATTAAATCGGGCTAATATGAATCAGGTGAATTGAGTTCTGCTTTTGGAAACTGGGTTAAGAAGGGGTGCACCGTTCCTGGAGGTACTGCAATACCAGGTCAATGCGTGGAGTGGACAGAGCAAGCTCTTTTTCCATCTCCCTGTTCTAAAAATCCATTTAATATATGGTCCCCAGATAGGGGACGTATCAGATATTAAACTGATAAGAACAGATACTACACTTGATCTTAGCCAAAAGGCCGAGAAGCGATAACCAGAATTGGTTTGGGCCTCGAGTGGCACCCTGGCCTATGCCGGACACATCTTGGGGAGAGAGAGCGAGAGGGAGACAAACCCACGCCTACACAAGACATTTTGTCACCCAAGCCAACCCTTGAAAAGGCTGCTTTGCAGAGCCAAAACAAGAAGAATGGTGCGTTTTGCAGCCGCCGCCCACTGCAATGAATCTGAATAACTCCTCCTTTAGGGCGCAAGCAACTCCCCTCCCCCTTGCAGTCTTTCCAATTCACGATACAAAAAGACGGACAGGACAGGTTGCCTGACTTTCCGTCACTGCCACCCTTTGCCATCCTTACCCGTAGAAAGCCCTTTCATCATCCCCAAACCCTAATCTTTTCCCTTTCCTTCCCAGCCCCCAAACCCTGCCCTCTGTACCTTTCTCACCACCCGCTTCCCTTCTCCTGTCATCCCCCTACCACCCGGGAAAAAAAGAGATTGCCCCCTCCTTCCACTAGCCCACCCTCCCACCCAAAGAACAACTTCTTCTGCGCAGCTTGTTTTCTAGGCAGCAGCGCTATTGTGATGTCATCGGGGGGCATTGTGACAAGCCGCCAGTGTTCCGTCTCTTCATGTTGTGCACAGTTCAAACGGAAAATACATCAACAGGCAGACTACAGAAAAGCTTACTATCAAAGGTTAGAGGGGGGCTTTCTCAGAGGGCTTTTTACAGTTTTTCTATTCCCAATTAGCCGTTTAAGTGTACTTATTGAAAGTAGTAATTCTTTCATAGGCCGCCCTTTCTTAGTATTTGACGTTCCTTATATTGCGGTATGAGGCTTCGCAGTAGGTTGCAAACATTCATCACCCATGACTGTCCCCAATTGAGCTCAGAAGCTCAATGTCTATCATGACCTCTCTTTTAGAATGTCCAAGAGCAAGCAAACTATTCCTCCAGGAGAGGGCGCCAACAGACTACTAAAGAGATCATCATTACTCAAAGAAAACCCCAAAAACCAATGCATGATAGGAATAAACAGGTAACTTTCTTTGGAGTGGAAGCGGAGAGATCGCACCAGATGCCAATTCTAGATGTTATCACACCTGTGGTCACTGCAGCAGCAGGTGAATCCACTTTGTCCAAAAGGGATCTATTCCATTCAATTGCAAATGATCTAGATAAGACAGAGAACTGCAGCACGGGGACATAGCCGAGTTGGTCAGGTTGAGTGGTGATGAGTTTGCTATTTGGATGAATAAAGAAAGTCAAAAGTGTGAAAGATAAAAAACAAAAGGAGGAAGTGTGAAAAGTGAATGGGCCAAATTGAGGTGCATATGAAGACGTATGCTTTCTTCCAATTCATTAAATCGGGCTAATATGAATCAGGTGAATTGAGTTCTGCTTTTGGAAACTGGGTTAAGAAGGGGTGCACCGTTCCTGGAGGTACTGCAATACCAGGTCAATGCGTGGAGTGGACAGAGCAAGCTCTTTTTCCATCTCCCTGTTCTAAAAATCCATTTAATATATGGTCCCCAGATAGGGGACGTATCAGATATTAAACTGATAAGAACAGATACTACACTTGATCTTAGCCAAAAGGCCGAGAAGCGATAACCAGAATTGGTTTGGGCCTCGAGTGGCACCCTGGCCTATGCCGGACACATCTTGGGGAGAGAGAGCGAGAGGGAGACAAACCCACGCCTACACAAGACATTTTGTCACCCAAGCCAACCCTTGAAAAGGCTGCTTTGCAGAGCCAAAACAAGAAGAATGGTGCGTTTTGCAGCCGCCGCCCACTGCAATGAATCTGAATAACTCCTCCTTTAGGGCGCAAGCAACTCCCCTCCCCCTTGCAGTCTTTCCAATTCACGATACAAAAAGACGGACAGGACAGGTTGCCTGACTTTCCGTCACTGCCACCCTTTGCCATCCTTACCCGTAGAAAGCCCTTTCATCATCCCCAAACCCTAATCTTTTCCCTTTCCTTCCCAGCCCCCAAACCCTGCCCTCTGTACCTTTCTCACCACCCGCTTCCCTTCTCCTGTCATCCCCCTACCACCCGGGAAAAAAAGAGATTGCCCCCTCCTTCCACTAGCCCACCCTCCCACCCAAAGAACAACTTCTTCTGCGCAGCTTGTTTTCTAGGCAGCAGCGCTATTGTGATGTCATCGGGGGGCATTGTGACAAGCCGCCAGTGTTCCGTCTCTTCATGTTGTGCACAGTTCAAACGGAAAATACATCAACAGGCAGACTACAGAAAAGCTTACTATCAAAGGTTAGAGGGGGGCTTTCTCAGAGGGCTTTTTACAGTTTTTCTATTCCCAATTAGCCGTTTAAGTGTACTTATTGAAAGTAGTAATTCTTTCATAGGCCGCCCTTTCTTAGTATTTGACGTTCCTTATATTGCGGTATGAGGCTTCGCAGTAGGTTGCAAACATTCATCACCCATGACTGTCCCCAATTGAGCTCAGAAGCTCAATGTCTATCATGACCTCTCTTTTAGAATGTCCAAGAGCAAGCAAACTATTCCTCCAGGAGAGGGCGCCAACAGACTACTAAAGAGATCATCATTACTCAAAGAAAACCCCAAAAACCAATGCATGATAGGAATAAACAGGTAACTTTCTTTGGAGTGGAAGCGGAGAGATCGCACCAGATGCCAATTCTAGATGTTATCACACCTGTGGTCACTGCAGCAGCAGGTGAATCCACTTTGTCCAAAAGGGATCTATTCCATTCAATTGCAAATGATCTAGATAAGACAGAGAACTGCAGCACGGGGACATAGCCGAGTTGGTCAGGTTGAGTGGTGATGAGTTTGCTATTTGGATGAATAAAGAAAGTCAAAAGTGTGAAAGATAAAAAACAAAAGGAGGAAGTGTGAAAAGTGAATGGGCCAAATTGAGGTGCATATGAAGACGTATGCTTTCTTCCAATTCATTAAATCGGGCTAATATGAATCAGGTGAATTGAGTTCTGCTTTTGGAAACTGGGTTAAGAAGGGGTGCACCGTTCCTGGAGGTACTGCAATACCAGGTCAATGCGTGGAGTGGACAGAGCAAGCTCTTTTTCCATCTCCCTGTTCTAAAAATCCATTTAATATATGGTCCCCAGATAGGGGACGTATCAGATATTAAACTGATAAGAACAGATACTACACTTGATCTTAGCCAAAAGGCCGAGAAGCGATAACCAGAATTGGTTTGGGCCTCGAGTGGCACCCTGGCCTATGCCGGACACATCTTGGGGAGAGAGAGCGAGAGGGAGACAAACCCACGCCTACACAAGACATTTTGTCACCCAAGCCAACCCTTGAAAAGGCTGCTTTGCAGAGCCAAAACAAGAAGAATGGTGCGTTTTGCAGCCGCCGCCCACTGCAATGAATCTGAATAACTCCTCCTTTAGGGCGCAAGCAACTCCCCTCCCCCTTGCAGTCTTTCCAATTCACGATACAAAAAGACGGACAGGACAGGTTGCCTGACTTTCCGTCACTGCCACCCTTTGCCATCCTTACCCGTAGAAAGCCCTTTCATCATCCCCAAACCCTAATCTTTTCCCTTTCCTTCCCAGCCCCCAAACCCTGCCCTCTGTACCTTTCTCACCACCCGCTTCCCTTCTCCTGTCATCCCCCTACCACCCGGGAAAAAAAGAGATTGCCCCCTCCTTCCACTAGCCCACCCTCCCACCCAAAGAACAACTTCTTCTGCGCAGCTTGTTTTCTAGGCAGCAGCGCTATTGTGATGTCATCGGGGGGCATTGTGACAAGCCGCCAGTGTTCCGTCTCTTCATGTTGTGCACAGTTCAAACGGAAAATACATCAACAGGCAGACTACAGAAAAGCTTACTATCAAAGGTTAGAGGGGGGCTTTCTCAGAGGGCTTTTTACAGTTTTTCTATTCCCAATTAGCCGTTTAAGTGTACTTATTGAAAGTAGTAATTCTTTCATAGGCCGCCCTTTCTTAGTATTTGACGTTCCTTATATTGCGGTATGAGGCTTCGCAGTAGGTTGCAAACATTCATCACCCATGACTGTCCCCAATTGAGCTCAGAAGCTCAATGTCTATCATGACCTCTCTTTTAGAATGTCCAAGAGCAAGCAAACTATTCCTCCAGGAGAGGGCGCCAACAGACTACTAAAGAGATCATCATTACTCAAAGAAAACCCCAAAAACCAATGCATGATAGGAATAAACAGGTAACTTTCTTTGGAGTGGAAGCGGAGAGATCGCACCAGATGCCAATTCTAGATGTTATCACACCTGTGGTCACTGCAGCAGCAGGTGAATCCACTTTGTCCAAAAGGGATCTATTCCATTCAATTGCAAATGATCTAGATAAGACAGAGAACTGCAGCACGGGGACATAGCCGAGTTGGTCAGGTTGAGTGGTGATGAGTTTGCTATTTGGATGAATAAAGAAAGTCAAAAGTGTGAAAGATAAAAAACAAAAGGAGGAAGTGTGAAAAGTGAATGGGCCAAATTGAGGTGCATATGAAGACGTATGCTTTCTTCCAATTCATTAAATCGGGCTAATATGAATCAGGTGAATTGAGTTCTGCTTTTGGAAACTGGGTTAAGAAGGGGTGCACCGTTCCTGGAGGTACTGCAATACCAGGTCAATGCGTGGAGTGGACAGAGCAAGCTCTTTTTCCATCTCCCTGTTCTAAAAATCCATTTAATATATGGTCCCCAGATAGGGGACGTATCAGATATTAAACTGATAAGAACAGATACTACACTTGATCTTAGCCAAAAGGCCGAGAAGCGATAACCAGAATTGGTTTGGGCCTCGAGTGGCACCCTGGCCTATGCCGGACACATCTTGGGGAGAGAGAGCGAGAGGGAGACAAACCCACGCCTACACAAGACATTTTGTCACCCAAGCCAACCCTTGAAAAGGCTGCTTTGCAGAGCCAAAACAAGAAGAATGGTGCGTTTTGCAGCCGCCGCCCACTGCAATGAATCTGAATAACTCCTCCTTTAGGGCGCAAGCAACTCCCCTCCCCCTTGCAGTCTTTCCAATTCACGATACAAAAAGACGGACAGGACAGGTTGCCTGACTTTCCGTCACTGCCACCCTTTGCCATCCTTACCCGTAGAAAGCCCTTTCATCATCCCCAAACCCTAATCTTTTCCCTTTCCTTCCCAGCCCCCAAACCCTGCCCTCTGTACCTTTCTCACCACCCGCTTCCCTTCTCCTGTCATCCCCCTACCACCCGGGAAAAAAAGAGATTGCCCCCTCCTTCCACTAGCCCACCCTCCCACCCAAAGAACAACTTCTTCTGCGCAGCTTGTTTTCTAGGCAGCAGCGCTATTGTGATGTCATCGGGGGGCATTGTGACAAGCCGCCAGTGTTCCGTCTCTTCATGTTGTGCACAGTTCAAACGGAAAATACATCAACAGGCAGACTACAGAAAAGCTTACTATCAAAGGTTAGAGGGGGGCTTTCTCAGAGGGCTTTTTACAGTTTTTCTATTCCCAATTAGCCGTTTAAGTGTACTTATTGAAAGTAGTAATTCTTTCATAGGCCGCCCTTTCTTAGTATTTGACGTTCCTTATATTGCGGTATGAGGCTTCGCAGTAGGTTGCAAACATTCATCACCCATGACTGTCCCCAATTGAGCTCAGAAGCTCAATGTCTATCATGACCTCTCTTTTAGAATGTCCAAGAGCAAGCAAACTATTCCTCCAGGAGAGGGCGCCAACAGACTACTAAAGAGATCATCATTACTCAAAGAAAACCCCAAAAACCAATGCATGATAGGAATAAACAGGTAACTTTCTTTGGAGTGGAAGCGGAGAGATCGCACCAGATGCCAATTCTAGATGTTATCACACCTGTGGTCACTGCAGCAGCAGGTGAATCCACTTTGTCCAAAAGGGATCTATTCCATTCAATTGCAAATGATCTAGATAAGACAGAGAACTGCAGCACGGGGACATAGCCGAGTTGGTCAGGTTGAGTGGTGATGAGTTTGCTATTTGGATGAATAAAGAAAGTCAAAAGTGTGAAAGATAAAAAACAAAAGGAGGAAGTGTGAAAAGTGAATGGGCCAAATTGAGGTGCATATGAAGACGTATGCTTTCTTCCAATTCATTAAATCGGGCTAATATGAATCAGGTGAATTGAGTTCTGCTTTTGGAAACTGGGTTAAGAAGGGGTGCACCGTTCCTGGAGGTACTGCAATACCAGGTCAATGCGTGGAGTGGACAGAGCAAGCTCTTTTTCCATCTCCCTGTTCTAAAAATCCATTTAATATATGGTCCCCAGATAGGGGACGTATCAGATATTAAACTGATAAGAACAGATACTACACTTGATCTTAGCCAAAAGGCCGAGAAGCGATAACCAGAATTGGTTTGGGCCTCGAGTGGCACCCTGGCCTATGCCGGACACATCTTGGGGAGAGAGAGCGAGAGGGAGACAAACCCACGCCTACACAAGACATTTTGTCACCCAAGCCAACCCTTGAAAAGGCTGCTTTGCAGAGCCAAAACAAGAAGAATGGTGCGTTTTGCAGCCGCCGCCCACTGCAATGAATCTGAATAACTCCTCCTTTAGGGCGCAAGCAACTCCCCTCCCCCTTGCAGTCTTTCCAATTCACGATACAAAAAGACGGACAGGACAGGTTGCCTGACTTTCCGTCACTGCCACCCTTTGCCATCCTTACCCGTAGAAAGCCCTTTCATCATCCCCAAACCCTAATCTTTTCCCTTTCCTTCCCAGCCCCCAAACCCTGCCCTCTGTACCTTTCTCACCACCCGCTTCCCTTCTCCTGTCATCCCCCTACCACCCGGGAAAAAAAGAGATTGCCCCCTCCTTCCACTAGCCCACCCTCCCACCCAAAGAACAACTTCTTCTGCGCAGCTTGTTTTCTAGGCAGCAGCGCTATTGTGATGTCATCGGGGGGCATTGTGACAAGCCGCCAGTGTTCCGTCTCTTCATGTTGTGCACAGTTCAAACGGAAAATACATCAACAGGCAGACTACAGAAAAGCTTACTATCAAAGGTTAGAGGGGGGCTTTCTCAGAGGGCTTTTTACAGTTTTTCTATTCCCAATTAGCCGTTTAAGTGTACTTATTGAAAGTAGTAATTCTTTCATAGGCCGCCCTTTCTTAGTATTTGACGTTCCTTATATTGCGGTATGAGGCTTCGCAGTAGGTTGCAAACATTCATCACCCATGACTGTCCCCAATTGAGCTCAGAAGCTCAATGTCTATCATGACCTCTCTTTTAGAATGTCCAAGAGCAAGCAAACTATTCCTCCAGGAGAGGGCGCCAACAGACTACTAAAGAGATCATCATTACTCAAAGAAAACCCCAAAAACCAATGCATGATAGGAATAAACAGGTAACTTTCTTTGGAGTGGAAGCGGAGAGATCGCACCAGATGCCAATTCTAGATGTTATCACACCTGTGGTCACTGCAGCAGCAGGTGAATCCACTTTGTCCAAAAGGGATCTATTCCATTCAATTGCAAATGATCTAGATAAGACAGAGAACTGCAGCACGGGGACATAGCCGAGTTGGTCAGGTTGAGTGGTGATGAGTTTGCTATTTGGATGAATAAAGAAAGTCAAAAGTGTGAAAGATAAAAAACAAAAGGAGGAAGTGTGAAAAGTGAATGGGCCAAATTGAGGTGCATATGAAGACGTATGCTTTCTTCCAATTCATTAAATCGGGCTAATATGAATCAGGTGAATTGAGTTCTGCTTTTGGAAACTGGGTTAAGAAGGGGTGCACCGTTCCTGGAGGTACTGCAATACCAGGTCAATGCGTGGAGTGGACAGAGCAAGCTCTTTTTCCATCTCCCTGTTCTAAAAATCCATTTAATATATGGTCCCCAGATAGGGGACGTATCAGATATTAAACTGATAAGAACAGATACTACACTTGATCTTAGCCAAAAGGCCGAGAAGCGATAACCAGAATTGGTTTGGGCCTCGAGTGGCACCCTGGCCTATGCCGGACACATCTTGGGGAGAGAGAGCGAGAGGGAGACAAACCCACGCCTACACAAGACATTTTGTCACCCAAGCCAACCCTTGAAAAGGCTGCTTTGCAGAGCCAAAACAAGAAGAATGGTGCGTTTTGCAGCCGCCGCCCACTGCAATGAATCTGAATAACTCCTCCTTTAGGGCGCAAGCAACTCCCCTCCCCCTTGCAGTCTTTCCAATTCACGATACAAAAAGACGGACAGGACAGGTTGCCTGACTTTCCGTCACTGCCACCCTTTGCCATCCTTACCCGTAGAAAGCCCTTTCATCATCCCCAAACCCTAATCTTTTCCCTTTCCTTCCCAGCCCCCAAACCCTGCCCTCTGTACCTTTCTCACCACCCGCTTCCCTTCTCCTGTCATCCCCCTACCACCCGGGAAAAAAAGAGATTGCCCCCTCCTTCCACTAGCCCACCCTCCCACCCAAAGAACAACTTCTTCTGCGCAGCTTGTTTTCTAGGCAGCAGCGCTATTGTGATGTCATCGGGGGGCATTGTGACAAGCCGCCAGTGTTCCGTCTCTTCATGTTGTGCACAGTTCAAACGGAAAATACATCAACAGGCAGACTACAGAAAAGCTTACTATCAAAGGTTAGAGGGGGGCTTTCTCAGAGGGCTTTTTACAGTTTTTCTATTCCCAATTAGCCGTTTAAGTGTACTTATTGAAAGTAGTAATTCTTTCATAGGCCGCCCTTTCTTAGTATTTGACGTTCCTTATATTGCGGTATGAGGCTTCGCAGTAGGTTGCAAACATTCATCACCCATGACTGTCCCCAATTGAGCTCAGAAGCTCAATGTCTATCATGACCTCTCTTTTAGAATGTCCAAGAGCAAGCAAACTATTCCTCCAGGAGAGGGCGCCAACAGACTACTAAAGAGATCATCATTACTCAAAGAAAACCCCAAAAACCAATGCATGATAGGAATAAACAGGTAACTTTCTTTGGAGTGGAAGCGGAGAGATCGCACCAGATGCCAATTCTAGATGTTATCACACCTGTGGTCACTGCAGCAGCAGGTGAATCCACTTTGTCCAAAAGGGATCTATTCCATTCAATTGCAAATGATCTAGATAAGACAGAGAACTGCAGCACGGGGACATAGCCGAGTTGGTCAGGTTGAGTGGTGATGAGTTTGCTATTTGGATGAATAAAGAAAGTCAAAAGTGTGAAAGATAAAAAACAAAAGGAGGAAGTGTGAAAAGTGAATGGGCCAAATTGAGGTGCATATGAAGACGTATGCTTTCTTCCAATTCATTAAATCGGGCTAATATGAATCAGGTGAATTGAGTTCTGCTTTTGGAAACTGGGTTAAGAAGGGGTGCACCGTTCCTGGAGGTACTGCAATACCAGGTCAATGCGTGGAGTGGACAGAGCAAGCTCTTTTTCCATCTCCCTGTTCTAAAAATCCATTTAATATATGGTCCCCAGATAGGGGACGTATCAGATATTAAACTGATAAGAACAGATACTACACTTGATCTTAGCCAAAAGGCCGAGAAGCGATAACCAGAATTGGTTTGGGCCTCGAGTGGCACCCTGGCCTATGCCGGACACATCTTGGGGAGAGAGAGCGAGAGGGAGACAAACCCACGCCTACACAAGACATTTTGTCACCCAAGCCAACCCTTGAAAAGGCTGCTTTGCAGAGCCAAAACAAGAAGAATGGTGCGTTTTGCAGCCGCCGCCCACTGCAATGAATCTGAATAACTCCTCCTTTAGGGCGCAAGCAACTCCCCTCCCCCTTGCAGTCTTTCCAATTCACGATACAAAAAGACGGACAGGACAGGTTGCCTGACTTTCCGTCACTGCCACCCTTTGCCATCCTTACCCGTAGAAAGCCCTTTCATCATCCCCAAACCCTAATCTTTTCCCTTTCCTTCCCAGCCCCCAAACCCTGCCCTCTGTACCTTTCTCACCACCCGCTTCCCTTCTCCTGTCATCCCCCTACCACCCGGGAAAAAAAGAGATTGCCCCCTCCTTCCACTAGCCCACCCTCCCACCCAAAGAACAACTTCTTCTGCGCAGCTTGTTTTCTAGGCAGCAGCGCTATTGTGATGTCATCGGGGGGCATTGTGACAAGCCGCCAGTGTTCCGTCTCTTCATGTTGTGCACAGTTCAAACGGAAAATACATCAACAGGCAGACTACAGAAAAGCTTACTATCAAAGGTTAGAGGGGGGCTTTCTCAGAGGGCTTTTTACAGTTTTTCTATTCCCAATTAGCCGTTTAAGTGTACTTATTGAAAGTAGTAATTCTTTCATAGGCCGCCCTTTCTTAGTATTTGACGTTCCTTATATTGCGGTATGAGGCTTCGCAGTAGGTTGCAAACATTCATCACCCATGACTGTCCCCAATTGAGCTCAGAAGCTCAATGTCTATCATGACCTCTCTTTTAGAATGTCCAAGAGCAAGCAAACTATTCCTCCAGGAGAGGGCGCCAACAGACTACTAAAGAGATCATCATTACTCAAAGAAAACCCCAAAAACCAATGCATGATAGGAATAAACAGGTAACTTTCTTTGGAGTGGAAGCGGAGAGATCGCACCAGATGCCAATTCTAGATGTTATCACACCTGTGGTCACTGCAGCAGCAGGTGAATCCACTTTGTCCAAAAGGGATCTATTCCATTCAATTGCAAATGATCTAGATAAGACAGAGAACTGCAGCACGGGGACATAGCCGAGTTGGTCAGGTTGAGTGGTGATGAGTTTGCTATTTGGATGAATAAAGAAAGTCAAAAGTGTGAAAGATAAAAAACAAAAGGAGGAAGTGTGAAAAGTGAATGGGCCAAATTGAGGTGCATATGAAGACGTATGCTTTCTTCCAATTCATTAAATCGGGCTAATATGAATCAGGTGAATTGAGTTCTGCTTTTGGAAACTGGGTTAAGAAGGGGTGCACCGTTCCTGGAGGTACTGCAATACCAGGTCAATGCGTGGAGTGGACAGAGCAAGCTCTTTTTCCATCTCCCTGTTCTAAAAATCCATTTAATATATGGTCCCCAGATAGGGGACGTATCAGATATTAAACTGATAAGAACAGATACTACACTTGATCTTAGCCAAAAGGCCGAGAAGCGATAACCAGAATTGGTTTGGGCCTCGAGTGGCACCCTGGCCTATGCCGGACACATCTTGGGGAGAGAGAGCGAGAGGGAGACAAACCCACGCCTACACAAGACATTTTGTCACCCAAGCCAACCCTTGAAAAGGCTGCTTTGCAGAGCCAAAACAAGAAGAATGGTGCGTTTTGCAGCCGCCGCCCACTGCAATGAATCTGAATAACTCCTCCTTTAGGGCGCAAGCAACTCCCCTCCCCCTTGCAGTCTTTCCAATTCACGATACAAAAAGACGGACAGGACAGGTTGCCTGACTTTCCGTCACTGCCACCCTTTGCCATCCTTACCCGTAGAAAGCCCTTTCATCATCCCCAAACCCTAATCTTTTCCCTTTCCTTCCCAGCCCCCAAACCCTGCCCTCTGTACCTTTCTCACCACCCGCTTCCCTTCTCCTGTCATCCCCCTACCACCCGGGAAAAAAAGAGATTGCCCCCTCCTTCCACTAGCCCACCCTCCCACCCAAAGAACAACTTCTTCTGCGCAGCTTGTTTTCTAGGCAGCAGCGCTATTGTGATGTCATCGGGGGGCATTGTGACAAGCCGCCAGTGTTCCGTCTCTTCATGTTGTGCACAGTTCAAACGGAAAATACATCAACAGGCAGACTACAGAAAAGCTTACTATCAAAGGTTAGAGGGGGGCTTTCTCAGAGGGCTTTTTACAGTTTTTCTATTCCCAATTAGCCGTTTAAGTGTACTTATTGAAAGTAGTAATTCTTTCATAGGCCGCCCTTTCTTAGTATTTGACGTTCCTTATATTGCGGTATGAGGCTTCGCAGTAGGTTGCAAACATTCATCACCCATGACTGTCCCCAATTGAGCTCAGAAGCTCAATGTCTATCATGACCTCTCTTTTAGAATGTCCAAGAGCAAGCAAACTATTCCTCCAGGAGAGGGCGCCAACAGACTACTAAAGAGATCATCATTACTCAAAGAAAACCCCAAAAACCAATGCATGATAGGAATAAACAGGTAACTTTCTTTGGAGTGGAAGCGGAGAGATCGCACCAGATGCCAATTCTAGATGTTATCACACCTGTGGTCACTGCAGCAGCAGGTGAATCCACTTTGTCCAAAAGGGATCTATTCCATTCAATTGCAAATGATCTAGATAAGACAGAGAACTGCAGCACGGGGACATAGCCGAGTTGGTCAGGTTGAGTGGTGATGAGTTTGCTATTTGGATGAATAAAGAAAGTCAAAAGTGTGAAAGATAAAAAACAAAAGGAGGAAGTGTGAAAAGTGAATGGGCCAAATTGAGGTGCATATGAAGACGTATGCTTTCTTCCAATTCATTAAATCGGGCTAATATGAATCAGGTGAATTGAGTTCTGCTTTTGGAAACTGGGTTAAGAAGGGGTGCACCGTTCCTGGAGGTACTGCAATACCAGGTCAATGCGTGGAGTGGACAGAGCAAGCTCTTTTTCCATCTCCCTGTTCTAAAAATCCATTTAATATATGGTCCCCAGATAGGGGACGTATCAGATATTAAACTGATAAGAACAGATACTACACTTGATCTTAGCCAAAAGGCCGAGAAGCGATAACCAGAATTGGTTTGGGCCTCGAGTGGCACCCTGGCCTATGCCGGACACATCTTGGGGAGAGAGAGCGAGAGGGAGACAAACCCACGCCTACACAAGACATTTTGTCACCCAAGCCAACCCTTGAAAAGGCTGCTTTGCAGAGCCAAAACAAGAAGAATGGTGCGTTTTGCAGCCGCCGCCCACTGCAATGAATCTGAATAACTCCTCCTTTAGGGCGCAAGCAACTCCCCTCCCCCTTGCAGTCTTTCCAATTCACGATACAAAAAGACGGACAGGACAGGTTGCCTGACTTTCCGTCACTGCCACCCTTTGCCATCCTTACCCGTAGAAAGCCCTTTCATCATCCCCAAACCCTAATCTTTTCCCTTTCCTTCCCAGCCCCCAAACCCTGCCCTCTGTACCTTTCTCACCACCCGCTTCCCTTCTCCTGTCATCCCCCTACCACCCGGGAAAAAAAGAGATTGCCCCCTCCTTCCACTAGCCCACCCTCCCACCCAAAGAACAACTTCTTCTGCGCAGCTTGTTTTCTAGGCAGCAGCGCTATTGTGATGTCATCGGGGGGCATTGTGACAAGCCGCCAGTGTTCCGTCTCTTCATGTTGTGCACAGTTCAAACGGAAAATACATCAACAGGCAGACTACAGAAAAGCTTACTATCAAAGGTTAGAGGGGGGCTTTCTCAGAGGGCTTTTTACAGTTTTTCTATTCCCAATTAGCCGTTTAAGTGTACTTATTGAAAGTAGTAATTCTTTCATAGGCCGCCCTTTCTTAGTATTTGACGTTCCTTATATTGCGGTATGAGGCTTCGCAGTAGGTTGCAAACATTCATCACCCATGACTGTCCCCAATTGAGCTCAGAAGCTCAATGTCTATCATGACCTCTCTTTTAGAATGTCCAAGAGCAAGCAAACTATTCCTCCAGGAGAGGGCGCCAACAGACTACTAAAGAGATCATCATTACTCAAAGAAAACCCCAAAAACCAATGCATGATAGGAATAAACAGGTAACTTTCTTTGGAGTGGAAGCGGAGAGATCGCACCAGATGCCAATTCTAGATGTTATCACACCTGTGGTCACTGCAGCAGCAGGTGAATCCACTTTGTCCAAAAGGGATCTATTCCATTCAATTGCAAATGATCTAGATAAGACAGAGAACTGCAGCACGGGGACATAGCCGAGTTGGTCAGGTTGAGTGGTGATGAGTTTGCTATTTGGATGAATAAAGAAAGTCAAAAGTGTGAAAGATAAAAAACAAAAGGAGGAAGTGTGAAAAGTGAATGGGCCAAATTGAGGTGCATATGAAGACGTATGCTTTCTTCCAATTCATTAAATCGGGCTAATATGAATCAGGTGAATTGAGTTCTGCT
>NW_027444653.1:0-19552 GCF_048569485.1 Anomaloglossus baeobatrachus | reverse complement strand
TGATGTCACCGCCGATCTCACTGATGTCACCGCCGATCTCCACTGATGTCACCGCCGATCTCCACTGATGTCACCGCCGATCTCCACTGATGTCACCGCCGATCTCCTCTGATGTCACCGCCGATCTCACTGATGTCACCGCCGATCTCCACTGATGTCACCGCCGATCTCACTGATGTCACCGCCGATCTCACTGATGTCACCGCCGATCTCCACTGATGTCACCGCCGATCTCCTCTGATGTCACCGCCGATCTCACTGATGTCACCGCCGATCTCACTGATGTCACCACCGATCTCCACTGATGTCACCGCCGATCTCCACTGATGTCACCGCCGATCTCCACTGATGTCACCGCCGATCTCACTGATGTCACCGCCGATCTCCACTGATGTCACCGCCGATCTCCACTGATGTCACCGCCGATCTCACTGATGTCACCGCCGATCTCCTCTGATGTCACCGCCGATCTCCACTGATGTCACCGCCGATCTCCTCTGATGTCACCGCCGATCTCCACTGATGTCACCGCCGATCTCCTCTGATGTCACCGCCGATCTCACTGACGTCACCGCCGATCTCACTGACGTCACCGCCGATCTCCTCTGATGTCACCGCCGATCTCACTGACGTCACCGCCGATCTCACTGACGTCACCGCCGATCTCACTGACGTCACCGCCGATCTCCACTGATGTCACCGCCGATCTCCACTGATGTCACCGCCGATCTCCACTGATGTCACCGCCGATCTCACTGATGTCACCGCCGATCTCACTGATGTCACCGCCGATCTCACTGATGTCACCGCCGATCTCCTCTAATGTCACCGCCGATCTCACTGATGTCACCGCCGATCTCCACTGATGTCACCGCCGATCTCCACTGATGTCACCGCCGATCTCCACTGATGTCACCACCGATCTCACTGATGTCACCGCCGATCTCCTCTGATGTCACCGCCGATCTCACTGATGTCACCGCCGATCTCCACTGATGTCACCGCCGATCTCCACTGATGTCACCGCCGATCTCCACTGATGTCACCACCGATCTCACTGATGTCACCGCCGATCTCCTCTGATGTCACCGCCGATCTCACTGATGTCACCGCCGATCTCCACTGATGTCACCGCCGATCTCACTGATGTCACCGCCGATCTCCACTGATGTCACCGCCGATCTCACTGATGTCACCGCCGATCTCACTGATGTCACCGCCGATCTCCACAGATGTCACCGCCGATCTCACTGATGTCACCGCCGATCTCACTGATGTCACCGCCTATCTCCACTGATGTCACCGCCGATCTCCACTGATGTCACCGCCGATCTCACTGATGTCACCGCCGATCTCACTGATGTCACCGCCGATCTCCACAGATGTCACCGCCGATCTCACTGATGTCACCGCCGATCTCCACTGACGCCACCGCCGATCTCACTGACGTCACCGCCGATCTCCACTGACGTCACCGCCGATCTCCACTGACGCCACCGCCGATCTCACTGACGTCACCGCCGATCTCACTGATGTCACCGCCGATCTCACTGATGTCACCGCCGATCTCCACTGATGTCACCGCCGATCTCACTGATGTCACCGCCGATCTCACTGATGTCACCGCCGATCTCACTGACGTCACCGCCGATCTCCACTGATGTCACCGCCGATCTCCACTGATGTCACCGCCGATCTATCTGATGTCACCGCCGATCTCACTGATGTCACCGCCGATCTCCACTGATGTCACCGCCGATCTCACTGATGTCACCGGCGATCTCACTGATGTCACCGCCGATCTCACTGATGTCACCGCCGATCTCCACTGATGTCACCGCCGATCTCACTGATGTCACCGCCGATCTCCACTGATGTCACCGCCGATCTCACTGATGTCACCGCCGATCTCACTGATGTCACCGCCGATCTCACTGATGTCACCGCCGATCTCCACTGATGTCACCGCCGATCTCACTGATGTCACCGTCGATCTCACTGATGTCACCGCCGATCTCACTGATGTCACCGCCGATCTCACTGATGTCACCGCCGATCTCACTGATGTCACCGCCGATCTCACTGATGTCACCGCCGATCTCACTGATGTCACCGCCGATCTCACTGATGTCACCGCCGATCTCCACTGATGTCACCGCCGATCTCACTGATGTCACCGCCGATCTCCACGGATGTCACCGCCGATCTCCACTGATGTCACCGCCGATCTCACTGGTCACCGCCGATCTCCTCTGATGTCACCGCCGATCTCACTGATGTCACCGCCGATCTCCACTGATGTCACCGCCGATCTCACTGATGTCACCGCCGATCTCCACTGATGTCACCGCCGATCTCACTGATGTCACCGCCGATCTCACTGATGTCACCGCCGATCTCCACAGATGTCACCGCCGATCTCACTGATGTCACCGCCGATCTCACTGATGTCACCGCCGATCTCCACTGATGTCACCGCCGATCTCCACTGATGTCACCGCCGATCTCACTGATGTCACCGCCGATCTCACTGATGTCACCGCCGATCTGCACTGATGTCACCGCCGATCTCCACTGATGTCACCGCCGATCTCCACTGATGTCACCGCCGATCTCCACTGATGTCACCGCCGATCTCACTGATGTCACCGCCGATCTCACTGATGTCACCGCCGAACTCCACTGATGTCACCGCCGAACTCCACTGATGTCACCGCCGATCTCACTGATGTCACCGCCGATCTCACTGATGTCACCGCCGATCTCCACTGATGTCACCGGCGATCTCCACTGATGTCACCGCCGATCTTACTGATGTCACCGCCGATCTCACTGATGTCACCGCCGATCTCCACTGATGTCACCGCCGATCTCACTGATGTCACCGCCGATCTCCTCTGATGTCACCGCCGATCTCACTGATGTCACCGCCGATCTCACTGATGTCACCGCCGATCTCCTCTGATGTCACAGCCGATCTCACTGATGTCACCGCCGATCTCACTGATGTCACCGCCGATCTCACTGATGTCACTGCCGATCTCCACTGATGTCACCGCCGATCTCACTGATGTCACCGCCGATCTCCTCTGATGTCACCGCCGATCTCACTGATGTCACCGCCGATCTCACTGATGTCACCGCCAATCTCCACTGATGTCACCGCCGATCTCCTCTGATGTCACCGCCGATCTCCACTGATGTCACCGCCGATCTCCACTGATGTCACCGCCGATCTCACTGATGTCACCGCCGATCTCCACTGATGTCACCGCCGATCTCACTGATGTCACCGCCGATCTCACTGATGTCACCGCCGATCTCCACAGATGTCACCGCCGATCTCACTGATGTCACCGCCGATCTCACTGATGTCACCGCCGATCTCCACTGATGTCACCGCCGATCTCCACTGATGTCACCGCCGATCTCACTGATGTCACCGCCGATCTCACTGATGTCACCGCCGATCTCACTGATGTCACCGCCGATCTCCACAGATGTCACCGCCGATCTCACTGATGTCACCGCCGATCTCCACTGATGTCACCGCCGATCTCCACTGATGTCACCGCCGATCTCACTGATGTCACCACCGATCTCACTGATGTCACCGCCGATCTCCACTGATGTCACCACCGATCTCACTGATGTCACCGCCGATCTCACTGATGTCACCGCCGATCTCCACTGATGTCACCGCCGATCTCACTGATGTCACCGCCGATCTCCACTGATGTCACCGCCGATCTCCACTGATGTCACCGCCGATCTCACTGATGTCCTCGCCGATCTCCACTGATGTCACCGCCGATCTCCTCTGATGTCACCGCCGATCTCCACTGATGTCACCGCCGATCTCCACTGATGTCACCGCCGATCTCACTGATGTCACCGCCGATCTCCACTGATGTCACCGCCGATCTCCACTGATGTCACCGCTGATCTCACTGATGTCACCGCTGATCTCACTGATGTCACCGCCGATCTCCACTGATGTCACCGCCGATCTCACTGATGTCACCGCCGATCTCCACTGATGTCACCGCCGATCTCACTGATGTCACCGCCGATCTCACTGATGTCACCGCCGATCTCCACTGATGTCACCGCCGATCTCACTGATGTCACCGCCGATCTCACTGATGTCACCGCTGATCTCACTGATGTCACCGCTGATCTCACTGATGTCACCGCCGATCTCACTGATGTCACCGCCGATCTCCACTGATGTCACCGCCGATCTCACTGATGTCACCGCCGATCTCCACTGATGTCACCGCTGATCTCACTGATGTCACCGCTGATCTCACTGATGTCACCGCCGATCTCCACTGATGTCACCGCCGATCTCCACTGATGTCACCGCCGATCTCACTGACATGGCGCCTCTACACTCACATGGAATATTGTGCAGCTTCTCCGGGAGGAAATCTCATGAAACATTTGAGTGTAATTTCCAGATATCCGGAGATGCAGGCGCAGGTTGTATATCGGTATAATACCATCACCGCAGTCATAGAGCAGTACAATCACATGATCACGCCCCTCGGTCCGGCCAGCAGTGATAAGCGGTGTGCTGAGCAGCGTCTTACCTTCTATAGTGATGGTCTGGTCACCTCTCCTCTCCTGCGCCAGCATTGCGGCGGTCTGTACACTCAGCTCCGCTCCACTCCGTGAGGACCCCAGTCTATTCACCATCTGCGGGGGGGGGGGGTAAAAATAACACAGGATTAGCAACAGAGCCCCACGGAAACAGCCAGCACTGTTTAGCAGTATATGGGCACCACACGGCACTATTTATCTGGGCACCACACAGCACTATTTATCTGGACACCACACGGCACTACTTATCTGGACACCACACGGCACTATTTATCTGGGCACCACACAGCACTATTTATCTGGGCACCACACGGCACTATTTATCTGGGCACCACACGGCACTATTTATCTGGACACCACACGGCACAATTTATCTGGGCACCACACAGCACTATTTATCTGGGCACCACACGGCACAATTTATCTGGGCATCACACAGCACTATTTATCTGGGCACCACACAGCACTACTTATCTGGACACCACACGGCACTATTTATCTGGACACCACACGGCACAATTTATCTGGGCATCACACAGCACTATTTATCTGGGCACCACACAGCACTACTTATCTGGACACCACACGGCACTATTTATCTGGGCACCACACAGCACTATTTATCTGGGCACCACACAGCACTATTTATCTGGGCACCACACAGCACTACTTATCTGGGCACCACACAGCACTATTTATCTGGGCACCACACAGCACTATTTATCTGGGCACCACACGGCACTATTTATCTGGGCACCACACGGCACTATTTATCTGGGCACCACACGGCACAATTTATCTGGGCACCACACGGCACAATTTATCTGGGCACCACACGGCACTATTTATCTGGGCACCACACGGCACTATTTATCTGGGCACCACACAGCACTATTTATCTGGGCACTGTAAGGCACTATTTATCTGGGCACCACACAGCACTATTTATCTGGGCACCACACGGCACTATTTATCTGGGCACCACACGGCACTATTTATCTGGGCACTGTAAGGCACTATTTATCTGGGCACCACATAGCACTATTTATCTGGGCACCACACAGCACTTTTTATCTGGGCACCACACGGCACTATTTATCTGGGCACCACACAGCACTATTTATCTGGGCACCACACGGCACTATTTATCTGGGCACCACACAGCACTATTTATCTGGGCACTGTAAGGCACTATTTATCTGGGCACCACACAGCACTATTTATCTGGGCACCACACGGCACTATTTATCTGGGCACCACACGGCACTATTTATCTGGGCACTGTAAGGCACTATTTATCTGGGCACCACATAGCACTATTTATCTGGGCACCACACAGCACTATTTATCTAGGCACCACACGGCACTACTTATCTGGGCACCACACAGCACTACTTATCTGGGCACTGTAAGGCACTATTATCTGGGCACCACACAGCACTACTTATCTGGGCACCACACGGCACTATTTATCTGGGCACCACACCACTACTTATCTGGGCACTGTAAGGCACTATTATCTGGGCACCACACGGCACTACTTATCTGGGCACTGTAAGGCACTATTATCTGGGCACCACACAGCACTACTTATCTGGGCACCACACGGCACTATTTATCTGGGCACCACACAGCACTACTTATCTGGGCACTGTAAGGCACTATTATCTGGGCACCACACAGCACTACTTATCTGGTCACCATACGGCACTACTTATCTGGGCACCACACAGCACTACTTATCTGGCACCACACAGCACTACTTATCTGGGCACCACACAGCACTACTTATCTGGGCACCACACAACACTACTTATCTGGGCACCACACAGCACTACTTATCTGGGAACCACACAGCACTATTTATCTGGGCACCACACAGCACTACTTATCTGGGAACCACACAGCACTATTTATCTGGGCACCACACAACACTACTTATCTGGGCACCACACAGCACTACTTATCTGGGAACCACACAGCACTACTTATCTGGGCACCACACAGCACTACTTATCTGGGCACCACACAGCACTACTTATCTGGGCACCACACAGCTCTATTTATCTGGGCACCACACAGCACTATTTATCTGGGCACCACACAGCACTACTTATCTGGGCACCACACAGCTCTATTTATCTGGGCACTGTAAGGTTATTAATGGTGTGAGGCCGTGGAGACGTGGCTAGGATCCCGTTGGCGTTCCACGCCATCACTGTGCAGCGGTACACTGGCGGCACGCACCTCACACTCGTAGTGTCCGGCGTCTTCCTTCGTGGCGCTCTTTATCACCAGGACCAGCATCCCGCTCCTCGGCTCAGCGAATGTCTGGTGTTTGCTGGAATCTGACAGCAGATGCCCGTCTCGGTACCACCTGCAAACAGCGCCATCATCAGACTTCTCTCCAACATTACAACCCCCAGCAGACAATCACATGTGGCATAGTACAATGACGGCTGTCACTCACCGGATTTGTGGGTACGGCGCCCCCTCAGTAACACATGAGAACTGCGCATCTTCTCCCTCCACAAAGTAAACGTTCCGCATCTTATTGATGAACCTCGGAGGAACTGAGGACACAAAGCAGCAAATCAACCTCACGGCATCAGACGAGCGCTGAAATACTCTGTGCCCCTCACTCTGACCTCCCAAACATCAGCTCACAGCTCCACTAAAATACTCTGTGCTGCTGGGAGAGCCCTGCAATCTCAGGAGACATCCGGCATTACTGTCAGTGTGAACTGCACCAGGGGAAAACTAGAGAAGGAGCCGCTGCAGAGCGCAACATCAGGCAACAGACGAGGGCTGAAATACTCTGTGCCCCTCACTCTCACCTCCCAAACATCAGCTCACGGCTACACTAAAATACTCTGTGCTGCTGGGAGAGCCCTGCAATCTCAGGAGACATCCGGCATTACTGTCAGTGTGAACTGCACCAGGGGAAAACTAGAGAAGAAGCCGCTGCAGAGCGCAACATCAGGCAACAGACGAGGGCTGAAATACTCTGTGCCCCTCACTCTCACCTCCCAAACATCAGCTCACGGCTCCACTAAAATACTCTGTGCTGCTGGGAGAGCCCTGCAATCTCAGGAGACATCCGGCATTACTGTCAGTGTGAACTGCACTAGGGGAAAACTAGAGAAGAAGCCGCTGCAGAGCGCAACATCAGCACGATCCTGCGCACATTACATGTGATAATATGTCACGAGGAGCCACAGCCGCACACCACACATGATCTCCATACATCGCATACTCCAGTCACTACCAAAGCTGCAGCCACATACACACCGCTGTGCAGGAGCTCCAGGCTGCAGGACATCGCTGTACCAAAATACTATAACTCTCAACATGCAGCAAAGAAAAGAATGGAGACCGCAGCTCTGGAGGCGACTGGAGGATAAGACACGATGTAACAGCAGAATAGCAATGTCATGATGTATGTGCTTTTCTCCATCCCATATTTCTTGTATAAGATGCCATGTGATGTATTTTACCTTCTCACTGTATTTGCTGTATACTATGTCAGGATGTGATGTCACTTTCCTTTGGTTGTACTTACTGAACACTTTGAAATGTCTTGGGATGTAAGTAACCTTCCCCCCATCTCCTGTGTCTCTGGGCCCATAATGCAATCATCTCTTGTCCACACAGCCAGGGGAAATTCCCATTGTTTCGTAAGCAGTGGATAATGCCAACTACACAAACCTGTAGACAACTCGGAGCCAACCTTCTAGAATCTTCTAGTGGGCCCAACCATTGCATAGACCTCTACCCTTGAGGGGCGGGCCCACGAGCTCAGACAATACACTCCTGTTTCTAAGTGCAGTTGGGAGCTGAGCTTTGAAGAGGAAGGGAGCGAGATCTGATTCTGTGGACAGATCTCGCCGTCCAGTGGATTGTGTGGGATTTCTGGGACTCTGAAGAGGACTATTACGTTGTGATCTGGCACTTTGGATTATCGGGAGGTGCCCCCGAATCTGTTTTATTTGGACTTGTCGTGTGCTGTTCCTGTATTCCTGTTAGTAAACCTGTTGGATCATCCTCGGCCTGTTGTCTCTCCTTGCTCTGATGTACACCCCGTCACAAACTGGTGGCAGCAGTGGGATCAGAGCAGAAGGAATGGAGGACAACGGCCCATCAACAGCTGGAACCAGAACCTCAGAGTACAAGAACTGGACTGCGGTGAACCTACAAACAAAGGCCCGTGAACTGGGAGTCAGCTACAAGGGACTCTCCAAGGAGCAGCTGATTGAGGCGTTGGAAGGAGTTTGCTCGCAAAATGACGCTGAGCAAGGATCCTCCCAGCAAACGGAAGAAAGATGGCAGCCGGAGGTAAATACCCAAAAAAGTCAGTGGGTTGTGTGGTCCGAGGAGGAGATGGCCTTGTTGGGAGAGGAGACCACCATAGAATATAAGATGGAGGTCATGCGTGGAGCTAAAGAGAAGGAGCGCAGGATGGAGGAGATGGAATTGCTGGATAAGCAGCTCGCTGTGGAAGCCGCTAGAGGTTCCAGACAGACTGTAACCCCAACACCCACCATGGGGGAACTTCCCAGAGTGTCCCGCAAAGACTTCAAGCAGTTTAATGAGGCTGCTGGTGACATTGAGGGCTTCTTCCAGGACTTTGAGCATCAGTGTCGATTAATGGAAGTCCCAGAAAGGGAGCGTGTCCGGCATCTGGTTGGGCTCTTAGAGGGTGGAGCTGCCGCAGCCTATAGAAATATGGACCCTCGGTGGAACAGTGAGTATGCGGATATTAAACAGACTATTCTAGAACATTATGCTGTAACGCCAGACACTTACAGGACTCAGCTCCGTACTTTAGCATGTGATGAGGAAGTGTCTTTCAAGATGTATGCCCACAAACTCAAACATCTGTGGCATCGTTGGCTGGAGGCAGAGGAGGCCTTAACCTTGGAGACTGTCCTCCAGGTCCTCCTAAAAGAGCAGTTTTACTTCAAGTGCCCTGCTGAGATCTGGGAATGGGTGCGTGAGAGGAGACCAGCCACTGTGGAGGAAGCTGCTGCTCTAGCTGATGAGGCTCTCACCATCAAGCCTCAGTGGAAGAAGCTGCTAGCAGAGGGATCAAAAATGACCAGCTCCCCAACACCAGAGGTTCCTTGTCCTTCAGTGCCCAATGTTCCTCAACCTCCTAGATCACCACCTCATGTGGATACCCGTGTGTATGTGCCTCCAGTTGTTTCTACCACATCTTCTGGAATGCGACGAGGAGAGAAAGTAGAAGAGCGGAGATGTTATAGCTGTGGGCATCCCGGGCATCTGCGGGCCACATGCCCATCTATCCAGTGGAGTCATCCTCCAAATCGACAACCACCTCCAGCACCTGCACCTCCCTATCAGTCACCAAGGTCTCCTACCTACTTCTCCAGAAGGCAAACTGGAAGGAGTGAGACGCAGCGCAGATGTTATGGATGTGGGCAGCCTGGTCATCTGCAAGCTCACTGTCCAGGTGTTCAGAGGCAGAACAGCTGCAGACCACCTTTGCCTGTCCATTATCTACAGACACCTTACGCAGGAGAAGAGCTGGATTCAGGCCCTGATGATTTCCCAAGTGACCCTGATATGTTGACTTCCCTACCAGGAGTCTATGGGGTGCGAGCCACAGCCGCCCGTTCTTCTGATCTTCAGCATAAACATCTACAGGAGGTCGTGCTGGATGGCCAAAAAGTTGTTGGCTTTCGTGACACTGGGGCTTTTCTCACCATAGCAGATCCCCGAGTAATTCAACCAGAAGCAATTCAAAAGGGACCAGGAATTGCCATTGAATTGGCAGGAGGTACCCAGAGATATATTCCAAGAGCGAGTGTGACCCTGGATTATGGCTTTGGGGCAAAACAATGCATAATCGGTGTGATGAGCGGCCTCCCTGCAGACATTCTCCTAGGCAATGATGTGGGAGATATACAATGCCGATTTGTGGGTGCAGAAAGCCGAGTTTAAGTGAGGGAGGACACAAAAGGAACCTTGTCCTTCCAACCCTATCGCTCTACAAGGGATTACCTACAGCTTTTCCATCAAATACAAGTGTGGAAGCCAACACCAGAATGCAGATGGACTGTCCAGGCAAGAGGAGCCTTGAGTCCTGTCAGCCATGCCTGCGTGTACTTAACCAGCGACCTGTAGAGGTGCCTAGTACATACACAAGTTGGGAGGGAAGGGATTGTCATGATGTATGTGCTTTTCTCCATCCCATATTTCTTGTATAAGATGCCATGTGATGTGTTTTACCTTCTCACTGTATTTGCTGTATACTATGTCAGGATGTGATGTCACTTTCCTTTGGTTGTACTTACTGAACACTTTGAAATGTCTTGGGATGTAAGTGACCATACCTTCCCCCCATCTCCTGTGTCTCTGGGCCCATAATGCAATTATCTCTTGTCCACACAGCCAGGGGAACTTCTCATTGTTTCGTAAGCAGTGGATAACGCCAACTACACAAACCTGTAGACATCTCGGAGCCAACCTTCTAGAATTTTCTAGTGGGCCCAACCATTGCATAGATCCCTACCCTTGAGGGGCGGGCCCACGAGCTCAGACAATACACTCCTGTTTCTAAGTGCAGTTAGGAGCTGAGTTTTGAAGAGGAAGGGAGCGAGATCTGATTCTGCGGACAGATCTCGCCGTTCAGTGGATTGTGTGGGATTTCTGGGACTCTGAAGAGGACTATTTCGTCGTGATCTGGCACTTTGGATTATCGGGAGATGCCCCCGAATCTGTTTTATTTGGACTTGTCATGTGCTGTTCCTGTATTCCTGTTAGTAAACCTGTTGGATCATCCTCGGCCTGTTGTCTCTCTTTGCTCTGATGTACACCCCGTCACAAGCAACTGCAGCTCTGAAGGTGACTGGAGGCTAAGATAAGATGTAACAGCAGAATAGTGACTGCAGCTCTGGAGGTCACTGGATGATAAGACATAATGTAACAGCAGAATAGTGACTGCAGCTCTGGAGGTGACTGGAGGATAACACATGATGTAACAGCAGAATAGTGACTGCAGCTCTGGAGGTGACTGGAGGCTAAGATAAGATGTAACAGCAGAATAGTGACTGCAGCTCTGGAGGTCACTGGGGGATAAAACATGATGTAACAGCAGAATAGTGACTGCAGCTCTGGAGGTGACTGGAGGATAAGACATGATGTAACAGCAGAATAGTGACTGCAGCTCTGGAGGTGACTGGAGGATAAGTCATGACGTAACAGCAGAATAGTGACTGCAGCTCTGGAGGTGACTGGAGGATAACACACGATGTAACAGCAGAATAGTGAGTGCAGCACTGGAGGTGACTGGAAGATAAGACATGATGTGACAGCAGAATAGTGAGTGCAGCTCTGGAGGTGACTGGAGGATAAGACATGATGTAACAGCAGAATAGTGACTGCAGCTCTGGAGGTGACTGGAGGATAAGACATGATGTAACAGCAGAATAGTGACTGCAGCTCTGGAGGTGACTGGAGGATAAGACATGATGTAACAGCAGAATAATGACTGCAGCTCTGGAGGTGACTGGAGGATAAGACACGATGTAACAGCAGAATAGTGACTGCAGCTCTGGAGGTGACTGGAGGATAACACATGATGTAACAGCAAAATAGTGACTGCAGCTCTGAAGGTGACTGGAGGCTAAGATAAGATGTAACAGCAGAATAGTGACTGCAGCTCTGGAGGTCACTGGATGATAAGACATGATGTAACAGCAGAATAGTGACTGCAGCTCTGGAAGTCACTGGAGGATAACACATGATGTAACAGCAGAATAGTGACTGCAGCTCTGGAGGTGACTGGAGGATAAGACACGATGTAACAGCAGAATAGTGAGTGCTGCTCTGGAGGTGACTGTTTTTCAGCTGACAGGTGGCTCGGACATCGGCTTCCTGATAGAATCAGATACAGCAGCGGGCGGCGTGGGCTCGTGGACCCCATTATCCATTATTATCAGAGACCTGTTATTATTGGTTTCCGGTGACTGTTCGGGGCCTAGTGTCCATGAGGCGTCCTCACCAGGAGATTCTGCTCTTATCCACGTGCACGGTAACAGGAGCAAAGCAGCGCTGTGATTGGCCGGCCTGTCTGTGGTACGGGCGGTTTGGATTGGCCGCAATAGTGCGGGAATTTAGAGTATATTTCTCTTCACAGTGTTTGTGGACAGCATTCAGCGGTCAGCTGCCCGAGAAGAAGCAGCCACCACCCGCCAGCCCAGCCCAGCCAAAGAAGAAGCAGCCACCGCCCGCCAGCCCAGCCAGAGAAGAAGCAGCCACCGCCCACCAGCCCAGCCAGAGAAGAAGCAGCCACCGCCCGCCAGCCCAGCCGGAGAAGAAGCAGCCACCGCCCGCCAGCCCAGCCAGAGAAGAAGCAGCCACCGCCCACCAGCCGAGCCCGAGAAGAAGCAGCCACCGCCCACCAGCCCAGCCAGAGAAGAAGCAGCCACCGCCCGCCAGCCCAGCCGGAGAAGAAGCAGCCACCGCCCGCCAGCCCAGCCAGAGAAGAAGCAGCCACCGCCCACCAGCCGAGCCCGAGAAGAAGCAGCCACCGCCCGCCAGCCCAGCCCGGGGTCTCATCCCATCCAGCCCAGCCCGGGGTCTCATCCCATCCAGCCCAGCCCGGGGTCTCATCCCATCCAGCCCAGCCCGGGGTCTCATCCCATCCAGCCCAGCCCAGGGTCTCATCACATCCAGCCCAGCCCGGGGTCTCATCCCATCCCATCCAGCCCAGCCCAGCCCGGGGTCTCATCCCATCCCATCCAGCCCAGCCCGGGGTTTCATCCCATCCCATCCAGCCCGGGGTCAAATCCCATCCAGCCTAGCCCGGGGTCTCATCCCATCCCATCCAGCCCAGCCCGGGGTCTCATCCCATCCCATCCAGCCCAGCCCGGGGTCTCATCCCATCCAGCCCAGCCCGGGGTCTCATCCCATCCAGCCCAGCCCGGGGTCTCATCCCATCCAGCCCAACCCGAGATCTCATCCCATCCAGCCCAGCCCGGGGTCTCATCCCATCCAGCCCAGCCCGGGGTCTCATCACATCCAGCCCAGCCCGGGGTCTCCTCCCATCCCATCCAGCCCAGCCCAGCCCGGGGTCTCATCCCATCCCATCCAGCCCAGCCCGGGGTTTCATCCCATCCCATCCAGCCCGGGGTCAAATCCCATCCAGCCCAGCCCGGGGTCTCATCCCATCCCATCCAGCCCAGCCCGGGGTCTCATCCCATCCCATCCAGCCCAGCCCGGGGTCTCATCCCATCCAGCCCAGCCCGGGGTCTCATCCCATTCAGCCCAGCCCGGGGTCTCATCCCATTCAGCCCAGCCCGGGGTCTCATCCCATCCAGCCCAGCCCGGGGTCTCATCCCATCCAGCCCAGCCCGGGGTCTCATCCCATCCAGCCCAGCCCGGGGTCTCATCACATCCAGCCCAGCCCGGGGTCTCATCCCATCCAGCCCAGCCCGGGGTCTCATCACATCCAGTCCAGCCCGGGGTCTCATCACATCCAGCCCAGCCCGGGGGTCTCATCACATTCAGTCTGGTGTGAATGTGAGGGTAAAGGTTACATAGTCCTGGTCTCTTGGTAAGTAGGTTAGTCAAGTTTTCAGCTGAACTAGATATATATATATATATTAGTTATTTTATGAATAAAGAAGTAACATTTTATGGAGTTTTATTGGTAATCCTAAATAAACGCCTCTCAGCCAGCTTTTGCCATATGGAGCTTTGTGACACTAAGGGGCAGTGTGAGGGCACAGTACAGAGAGAGGGGGCAGTGTGAGGGCACAGTACAGAGAGAGGGGACAGTGTGAGGGCACAGTACAGAGAGAGGGCAGTGTGAGGGCACAGCACAGAGAGAGGGGACAGTGTGAGGCACAGTACAGAGAGAGGGGACAGTGTGAGGGCACAGTACAGAGAGAGGGGGCAGTGTGAGGGCACAGTACAGAGAGAGGGGGCAGTGTGAGGGCACAGTACAGAGAGAGGGGACAGTGTGAGGGCACAGTACAGAGAGAGGGGGCAGTGTGAGGCACAGTACAGAGAGAGGGGGCAGTGTGAGGCACAGTACAGAGAGAGGGGACAGTGTGAGGGCACAGTACAGAGAGAGGGGACAGTGTGAGGGCACAGCACAGAGAGAGGGGACAGTGTGAGGGCACAGCACAGAGAGAGGGGACAGTGTGAGGGCACAGTACAGAGAGAGGGGGCAGTGTGAGGGCACAGTACAGAGAGAGGGGACAGTGTGAGGGCACAGCACAGAGAGAGGGGACAGTGTGAGGGCGCAGTACAGAGAGAGGGGGCAGTGTGAGGGCACAGTACAGAGAGAGGGCAGTGTGAGGGCACAGTACAGAGAGAGGGGACAGTGTGAGGGCACAGCACAGAGAGAGGGGACAGTGTGAGGGCACAGCACAGAGAGAGGGGACAGTGTGAGGGCACAGTACAGAGAGAGGGGACAGTGTGAGGGCACAGTACAGAGAGAGGGGGCAGTGTGAGGGCACAGTACAGAGAGAGGGGGCAGTGTGAGGGCACAGTACAGAGAGAGGGGGCAGTGTGAGGGCACAGTACAGAGAGAGAGAGGGCAGTGTGAGGCACAGTACAAAGAGAGAGGGCAGTGTGAGGCACAGTACAAAGAGAGAGGGCAGTGTGAGGCACAGTACAAAGAGAGAGGCCAGTGTGAGGCACAGTACAAAGAGAGAGGGCAGTGTGAGGCACAGTACAGAGAGAGAGAGAGAAAGGGCAGTGTGAGGCACAGTACAGAGAGAGAGAGGGGACAGTGTGAGGCACAGTACAGAGAGAGGGGGCAGTGTGAGGGCACAGTACAGAGAGAGGGGACAGTGTGAGGGCACAGTACAGAGAGAGGCAACAGTGTGAGGGCACAGTACAGAGAGAGGGGACAGTGTGAGGGCACAGTACAGTGATGGGACAGTACAGAAAGAGGGGGCAGTGTGAGGCACAGTACAGAGAGAGGGGGGCAGTGTGAGGCACAGTACAGAGAGAGGGGACAGTGTGAGGGCACAGTACAGAGAGAGGGGACAGTGTGAGGGCACAGTACAGAGAGAGGGGACAGTGTGAGGCACAATACAGAGAGAGGGGACAGTGTGAGGCACAATACAGAGAGAGGGGACAGTGTGAGGCACAATACAGAGAGAGGGGGCAGTGTGAGGCACAATACAGAGAGAGGGGGCAGTATGAGGCACAATACAGAGAGGGGGCAGTGTGAGGGCACAGTACAGAGAGAGGGGGCAGTGTGAGGGCACAGTACAGAGAGAGGGAGCAGTGTGAGGGCACAGTACAGAGAGGGGACAGTGTGAGGGCACAGTACAGAGAGAGCGGACAATGTGAGGGCACAGTACAGAGAGAGGAGTCAGTGTGAGGGCACAATACAGAGAGAGGGGACCGTGTGAGGGCTCAGTACAAAGAGAGGGGACAGTGTGAGGGCACAGTACAGAGAGAGGAGACAGTGTGAGGGCACAGTACAGAGAGAGGAGACAGTGTGAGGGCACAGTACAGAGAGAGGAAACAGTGTGAGGGCACAGTACAGAGAGAGGGGGCAGTGTGAGGGCACAGTACAGAGAGGGGACAGTGTGAGGGCACAGTACAGTGAGAGGGGACAGTGTGAGGGCACAGTACAGAGAGAGGGGGCAGTGTTAGGGCACAGTACAGAGAGAGGGGGCAGTGTAAGGGCACAGTACAGAGAGAGGGGACAATGTAAGGGCACAGTACAGAGAGAGGAGGCAGTTTGAGGGCACAGTACAGAGAGAGGGGATAGTCTGAGGGCACAGTACAGAGAGAGGGGGCAGTGTGAGGGCACAGTACAGAGAGAGGGGACAGTGTGAGGGCACAATACAGAGAGGGGGCAGTGTGAGGGTACAGTACAGAGAGGGGGCAGTGTAAGGGCACAGTACAGAGAGAGGGGGCAGTGTGAGGGAACAGTACAGAGAGAGGGGAGACAGTGTGAGGGCACAGTACAGAGAGAGGGGACAGTGTGAGGGCACAGTACAGAGAGAGGGGACAGTGTGAGGGCACAGTATAGAGAGAGGGGACAGTGTGAGGGCACAGCACAGAGAGAGGGGACAGTGTGAGGGCACAGTACAGAGAGAGGGGACAGTGTGAGGGCACAGTACAGAGAGAGGGGACAGTGTGAGGGCACAGTACAGAGAGAGGAGACAGTGTGAGGGCACAGTACAGAGATAGGGGAAAGTGTGAGGGCACAGTACAGAGAGAGGGGAGACAGTGTGAGGGCACAGTACAGAGAGAGGGGACAGTGTGAGGGCACAGTACAGAGAGAGGGGAGACAGTGTGAGGGCACAGTACAGAGAGGGGAAAGTACAGAGAGAGGAGACAGTGCGAGGGCACAGTACAGAGAGAGGGGAAAGTGTGAGGGCACAGTACAGAGAGAGGAGACAGTGCGAGGGCACAGTACAGAGAGAGGGGAAAGTGTGAGGGCACAGTACAGAGAGAGGAGACAGTGCGAGGGCACAGTACAGAGAGAGGAGACAGTGCGAGGGCACAGTACAGAGAGAGGAGACAGTGTGAGGGCACAGTACAGAGAGAGGAGACAGTTTGAGGGCACAGTACAGAGAGAGAGGACAGTGTGAGGGCACAGCACAGAGAGAGAGGACAGTGTGAGGGCACAATACAGAGAGAGGGGACAATGTGAGGGCACATTTTGTGGAAGCGGCAGTGTAAAAGGAACAGGACGGAGGGGGGACAGATTTTGCACAATAAAAGAGAGGAAGTATGGGGATACAGTATGGACAGGTGTTGTGTTAACATGAGGGTAAAACTGAAGTTGGAACAAGTGTGGAGGAGAAAACGTTGACAGGGGCTGCATGAACTGGGGACGGAGTGGAGGCAATATTTTATAAGGGCAGATGTAGGCAGACAGTGTGTTGGTGTCACAGAATGGAATGGAGGTATAAGGGCTCCTGGACTGACCCTCAGGCTAGGGGAGCCCTATCTATCCCTAGTCACAGAATGACCTCTAATGGTGAGGACGTCTGGGCCGCCACCCTGACCCTGCCCTAAGCAGCCCTGATCTAGGTCCCCCTCTTCCCCCTTCCAGGGAAGGACCAGTATCAGAGAGGTAACCCCACAGAAAATAGACAAACATGGGGGAACACCAAAACTCAGTCGCACTGCACCCAAACACAGAGGTATAAGACAACAAATGGTAAAGGTGAACAAACCAAAGCAAAGAAGAAACTACATGACAAAGGGTAGATCCACGACAACAGCAGCAGCAAGCACACAGCAAGACGTGCACCAGCGGCTGCAAACGACTCCCGCTTCCACGCCAGAGCCGGACAAAATGTGATTCTATCAACCACAAGGAAGAGGCGGCTGATGGGGCTTTCAGGCTACTTTCACACATCACTTATTTTCCATCAGGCACAATATGGAAAAAAACGGATCCGGCGCCAGATCCGTTTTATCCCCATTGATTTGTATGAGCGCCCGATTGTGCTGGATGGCATTGCGTTGCATCTGGCTTTTGCTGGATCCGGCATAATTGGCTAATGCGGCGGCCGGATGGAACGTCTCTGACAAAAAACTGCATCGTGCCGGATCCGGTGCGATACAGCGAGATTTACATTGGAAGGCTATGGACATTATCCGGCATATTATCCGGCATAATGCGGCAAAAACCAGATGCGGCCGCCGGATCCATTTTATTAAACTGAGCATGCTCCAATTTATTGTTAAAAACGGATCCGGCAAAAAAAGGACGAAACGGATGCACCGGATACGTTCTTTGACAGATACGGTATATCTGATCCATAAAAAAAGAGGATCCGGCGCATCCGTTGTTGCATATTCTGTGCCGGATCCGTTGCATTAGGCACACGCCGGATTGTGCCTGATGCCAAAAAACTGACGTGTGAACGTAGCCTTAAGGAGGAGGCCACAAAAGGCTGCAGCTGAGCTCCAATGTAGCAACCTGCAGCAATGGAAAACTGACATTAACCCTTGCTGCGCCAACAGAAAGCAAAACACATTCAATATAGCCTCCAGAATAGGGAAAAAGCTCAAATAGTAGAAACGTCCAAATCACTCCACGGCGAGGGATAATCGTGACAGGTGGCTATAGTTCATAAGGCAGGGCAAAGTAACTGTTCTAGCTCATAAGGGGGGACAATGCTGTGGTTACAGTTCACAAGAGCAGACGGTGTGGACGTTATTGTTCATAGAGGGGAGGGTAGTTCTGGAAGCAATGTACTTTACGAGGGGCCGTGTGGGGGTCATATGTTGTGGAAGAAGCAAAGTGACTGGCAATTGATTCAGAACGCAGCATGGACGGATAATGTTAGTCCAGAACACTAGGTTCATAAAATATATACAGTATGTATGTGGAGGAGACTGACCTGACATTGCAAATGCTCATTTTACCAAGATTAGTAATGTATACATGTATTGATTTTGGGAATGGTGCTGTATTCATGTACAGATTGTGTTTCTGGTGCAGTATTCATGTACTGGTGGTGGATCTGGTGATGTTTTCCTCTACTGATGATGGTTGTATGTCCATGTACCGATAGTGGTTCTGCTGCTGTATTCATGTACTGATGATGGTTCTGATGCTGTATTCATGTACTGATAATGGTTTTGATACTGTATTAATTTACTGATGATGGTTCTGATGCTGTATTCTTGTACAGATGATGGTTCCTATGCTGTACTCATTTACTGGTGATGGGTCCGATGCTGTATTCATCTACTGATGATTGTTCTGTTGATGTACTTATTTACGGATGATGGTGCCGATGCTGTATTCATTTTCTGATGCAGCATCTGGTGCTGTATTCATGTACTCATTAGGATTCTGGTGTTAAACATCTGTAATGATGTTGGCAATGATGCTATAATCATGTACTGATGGTGGTTCTGGGGCTGTAGTCATGTACTGATAAAACAATAGACTACTGATTGCAACTCTGGGTGTGAGTGGAAAATA
>NW_027444652.1:0-19560 GCF_048569485.1 Anomaloglossus baeobatrachus | reverse complement strand
GGTTTCTCCACCCAGATGTGTTTCTACACATCTGCACTCGCTGGGGCACACCAGACGTGGACCTAATGGCCTCAAGGTTGAATGCAAAGGTACCCGCGTTCATAGCCAGGTCACGCGACCCGCAGTCCATCGGCGCAGATGCTCTAGTCTGCTCCTGGCACCACTTCCGCCTGCCTTACATATTTCCACCTCTACCCCTGCTGCCGCGGGTAATCAGGAAGATCAAGGCAGAGGGAGTCCCCAGACTGGCCCAGGCGCGCCTGGTATGCCGAATTAGTACAAATGCTCACAGACGCACCGTGGCGCCTTCCAGACATCCCAGACTTGCTGACCGAAGGGCCCATTTCCCATCAGAACTCCAGAGCCCTGAAGCTGACGGCATGGCCATTGAGACCTGGGTATTAACAAGAGCGGGATTCTCTCCCGCGGTTATTTCCACCATGATCAGTGCCCGAAAGCCTGCTTCATCCCGCATTTACCACCGTACGTGGAAAATCTTCCTTTCATGGTGCAGGGAAACTAACGTCCAGCCTATGCCTCCGGCCATCCCCAGAATTCTCGACTTTCTACAGTCTGGCTTGCAAGTGGGGTTGGCTCTCAGTTCCCTTAAAGGGCAGGTTTCAGCGCTCTCAATCTTCTACCAATGCCGCCTGGCTCAAAAACCGCAAGTCAAGACCTTCCTCCAGGGCGTTTCCCATCTAGTTCCCCCGTACAAACGGCCGCTGGAACCATGGGACCTCAACCTCGTTCTGGATGGTCTCCAGAGGTCTCCCTTTGAACCCCTCAAGGAATCCTCCCTTGCTCTTCTGTCCTGGAAGGTAACATTCCTGGTGGCAATTGCGTCCATCAGACGGGTTTCGGAGCTAGCAGCACTCTCTTGCCGCGAGCCTTTTCTGATCTTTCACCAGGACAAGGTGGTTCTGCGCCCCCTTCCGGATTTCCTTTCAAAGGTTCTTACCCAGTTTCATTTGAACGAGGACATTGTTCTGCCTTCCTTTTGTCCACACCCGGTTCATAGGGTGGAAAGGTCTCTGCATTTGTTACACCTTCGTCAGAGCTCTCAGATATTAAGTATCCAGGACAGCCCCCTTTAGGAAAACTGACTCTTTGTTCGTCATTCCTGAGGGTCCAAAGAAGGGACAGGCAGCTTCAAAGGTGACGCTGGCTCGCTGGATTCGCTCTGCGATCCAGGAAGTCTACCGCTTGCAACTCAAGCCCATTCCTAGTGGGCTGCGGGCTCATTCTACGCGAGCAGTTGGTGCTTCGTGGGCCATTCGGCATCAGGCTTCAGTGGAACAGGTGTGTAAGGCTGCGACCTGGTCTAGCCTACATACGTTTTCAAAGCATTACAGAGTCCATACCCAGGTTTCAACTGAGGCAAATCTGGGTAGGAAAATTCTGCAAAAGGCAGTAGAGCACCTCTCTCAGTAGGCGCTCCAGGCTGTCTGGGACTGGTTCCTAGTCCTTGGGTTGTGTTGTCTTCTTTTATGTTTCCCACCCATGGACTGCTTTAGGACGTCCCATGGTCCTGTGTCCCCCAATGAGGTGTCAGAGAAAAGCGGATTTTTGTGTACTCACCGTAAAATCGTTTTCTCTTAGCCATCATTGGGGGACACAGCACCCACCCTGTTTCCCTGTTGGGCCTTGGTTCTCTCAGTACTTTATTTGTTTATGACTCTTTTTTTCTCATGTTCCTCTGTTGAGGTAAGTTTTTACTGGCTTTTTCTCCTACTGCTTGTGTACTAAAAGTGAGCTTGCCTGGCCCGGCCAGGGGGTGTATACTGCAGAGGAGGAGCTATGCTTTTGCATCTACTTAGTGTCCTCCTATGGATAGGCAGCATAACACCCATGGTCCTGAGCCCCCAATGATGGCTAAGAGAAAACGATTTTACGGTGAGTACACAAAAATCCGTTTTTTTACACCAATCTAAATGCAGACAGCATGTGCATCTAGATTGAAAGCTGTCTTTTACAGTCCGAGTCTGTCCAACACTAGTCAATAGACAAACAAAAAGTGCATAGTGCTCATATTGTTGTGTAAGCAGAAATATGATATGTAAAATAAAACATGACATGCCATAAGGCAAGCAAAGTCAAGAAATTAAAAAACTAAATTATTGCGTAAATGTATTAAATATTAGTTGTATCCTAACTATGATGAAATTGTTGTGCAATGTTTTTCTCCACTTTTCTTAGATAATAATCTTTTTTCTTATTTTCTCATAGGCACTTCATTCAGGGAAAAGACCCAATCAAAGTCAACATCTAAGTCACTGAGCGGGTCGAGTGAAATACCTCAAAATTTGCAGACCACCTCAGGTATGGTTTTAGCATATACAGATCTCTAAATTATGGATAAAAAACAATTAAAAATAGTTTTAACACAAACAGACCCATTCTCACACCACATAAAAATACCCAATTAAATAAAGCAGCCAAAGCTCTCATTGAGCCCAATAGGAGTCATTGTGTCCAATCTATAAATCCAATGACTCAAGTTGCGCAATGGCCTTGAATAGGTTACCACCTCTAACCTCTGATCTATGGCCTTTATAATTAATTTGCTTGAGTCAGATTTATATTACAATTGGACATGTTTTGGTAGGGTTTTTAGGTGTTCCATCTCATGCAGAGTCTTTGTTTTCTCAATGTCCCTGATGTGCTCACGGACTCCCACCTTTAACCCCCTAACCTCTGGACGATTTTTCCGTTTTTGTTTTTTGCTCCCCATTTCCAAAAGCTGTAACTTTTTATTTTTCCGTCAATTTTGCCATGTGAGGGCTTGTTTTTTGCAGGACGTATTGATCTTTTAAATAAAACCATGAGTTTTGCCATGTATGGTACTGAAAAACTGCAAAAAATTTCCAAGTACGGAAAAATTGCAAAAATGTGCGATTATTGTACAACTGTTTGTGGGGTACTTTATTCACCATGTTCACTGTATGGTATAACTGATGTGTGGGTGTGATGCTTCATGTCAGTACGAGTTTGTAGATACCAAACGTGAATAGGTTTACTTTGATCTAAGTGATTAAAATATTTCAAAAGTTTGTCCCAAAAAAGTGGTGCCCTCTTCGCGCCATTTTCTGCGACTCAGTGTTCTCATTTTTCGGTATATGGGGCTCAATTATGGCTTATTTGTTGCATCTCTGACTGACGTTTTTAACTGTACCATTTTTGCAGAGATGCTACGTTTTGACCCCCTGTTATTGCATTTCGCTTAAAATTTGCGATGACCAAAAAACTTAACTTTGGCGTTTGGAAGGTGTTTTTTTTTGCCGCTACGCCGTTTACCTATCAGGTTAATTGATTTCATATTTTGATACAGTGGGCATTTCTGAACTCGGCGATTCCAAAAAAGATTATATTTTTTATTTTTTTAACCCTTTGATTTTCAGTGGGGCGAATGGGGAGTGATTTTAAACTTTTGTTTTTTATTTTATTTTTTACAACTTTTTTTTAAACTTTTTTTATTTGACTTGTCGCCCCTAGGGGATTATAAGCATTATCCGTCTGATCGCTTTTTCATTCCTGCTGGTCAGAGCTGCAGAGCTCTCATCAGCTGAAATGCTGCTTTCCTGTTACAGCCAGACAGCTGTAACAGAAAGTGAGTTATGATAGTGACAGGAGTCATCACATAACCGTGTGCTACCATGGCAACCATCGGCTTTTCGTGATCGCGTTACGGAGCCTCCGATGGAGGCGGGTAAAGGCTATTTTCCCCGCCGTAGCCATTTACATCTCGCTGTCAGTATTTGAGCGGGTCCACCCGCGCTTGTAAGCCACACATGTCTGCTGTTCAAATCAGCAGAAGTGCGGGATTCGCCACCAGCTTATTACAACAGCAGACAGTGATTACACCGACATTATCTGGGACGTACCCAGTGCGTCCAATGTCTGTAAGAGGTTAAGTCCCTTGTGGTCATTCCTATGTAGATTTTCTGGCATGGATACTGGGTGTAATAAATCACGCCCTTAGAAGCACAAGTATGTAGGTGATTAATTTTGTAAGTTTGTGTTCCTTCTGATTTTTTAATGGGAACCTGTCACCAGATTTGGGGACTATAGGCTGTGGCCAATATCACTGAGTTCTTATATACAGTATTCCAAAATACTATATATGAAAGCCCAGGATGCTCTGTATAACATAAAAAAACACTTTTGTAATACTCACTTAGGGGGCGGTCCGTTCCGATGGGTGTCGCTGCTCTCCAGTGCGGCGCCTCCTCTCTGCTGCAATCTTCGGCCTCCTTCTTCCCAGTCCAGTGGGGATGATGCGTCTACGTCATCCACACAAGCCGACATTGTGGTCCTGCGCAGGCGCACTTTGATTTGCCCTCCTGAGGGCAGATCAACATACTGTAATGCACAAGTGCGAGGAAAGGTTAATGACTGCTGTTATTCACCCCTTATAATCCTAATTGCCACCGTACCAGGGCAATCGGAAAGAGTCGGGTTAAGTGCTGGAATTGTCACATCTAATGAATGTGACAATCCACGGTGGCTGCGGTCTGCTATTTTTAGGCTGGGGGGGCATAATAACCATGGACCGACCAATCCTGAGAATACCAGCTCCCAGCTGTCCGCTTATCATGACTGGTACCAAAATGGGGGGGAATAAAGGACCGCAGACCATTTTTTAAAAATTATTTATTTAAATATTTTTTGTTTTTAAAAGCCGCATGTGGTTCCTTTTTTTTTTGATACACAGCCAAGATAACATGCAAAGTTGGGGGCTGCAGCTGTATGTAAATATTAATTGTATCCTAACTATAATGAAATTGTTGTACAATGATTTTCTCCACTTTTCTTAGATAATAATCTTTTTTTCTTATTTTCTCATAGGCACTTCATTCAGGGAAAAGACCCAATCAAAGTCAACATCTAAGTCACTGAGCGGGTCGAGTGAAGTACCTCAAAATTTGCAGACCACCACAGGTATGGTTTTAGCAAATACAGATCTCTAAATTATGGATAAAAAAAAACAATTAAAAACAGTTTTAACACAAACAGTCCAATTCTCACACCACATAAAAATACCCAATTAAAGAAAGCAGCCAAAGCTCTCATTGAGCCCAATAGGAGTCCTTGTGTCCAATCTATAAATAAAGTGACTCAAGTTGCGCAAGGGCCTTAAATAGGTTACCACCTCTAACCTCTGATCTATGGCCTTTATAATTAATTTGCTTGAGTCAGATTTATGGTACAATTGGAAATGTTTTGGTAGGGTTTTTAGGTGTACCGTCTCTTTTTCTCAATGTCCCTGATGTGCTCACGGACTCCCACCTTTAACCCCCTAACCCCTGGACGATTTTTCCGTTTTTGTTTTTTGCTCCCCTTCTTCCGAAAGCTGTAACTTTTATTTTTCCATCAAACTTGCCATGTGAGGACTTGTTTTTTGCAGGACGTATTGATCTTTTAAATAAAACCATGAGTTTTACCATATATTGTACTGGAAAACTGCAAAAAATTTACAAGTACGGAAAAGTTGCAAAACAGTGCGATTGTACAACTGTTTGTGGGGTACTTTATTCACCATGTTCATTGTGTGGTATAACTGATGTGTGGGTGTGATGCTTCATGTCAGTACAAGTTCATAGATACCAAACATGAATAGGTTTACTTTAATCTAAGTGATCAAAATATTTTAAAGTTTGTCCCAAAAAACTGGTCCACTTTTTCCACCATCTTCTGTGACTCGTAGTGTTCTTATTTTTCGGGATATGGGGCTCATTGATGGCTTATTTCTTGCGTCTTGTGCTGACATTTTTAACTGTAGCATTTTTGCGCAGATGCTACTTTTTGACCCCCTGTTATTGCATTTTGCTGAAAATGTGCGACGACCGGAAAACTTATCTGGCATTTGGAAGGTTTATTTTGCCGCTACGCCGTTTACCTATCAGGTTAATTGATTTTATGTTTTGATAGATTGTACATTATGAACTCGGCGATTCCAAATAAGTGTAAACTTTTTATTTCTTTGTCGCTCCATTGGGAGACCCAGACAATTGGGTGTATAGCTTATGCCTCCGGAGGCCACACAAAGCACTACACCAAAAGTGTAAAGCCCCTCCCCTTCTGCCCATACACCCCCCGTGCATCACGGGCTCCTCAGTTTTTATGCTTTGTGCGAAGGAGGCTGACATCCACGCATAGCTCCACATCTTAGTCAGCAGCAGCTGCTGACTAGGTCGGATGGAAGAAAAGAGGGCCCATAACAGGGCCCCCAGCATGCTCCCTTCTCACCCCACTCTGGTCGGTGGTGTTGTTAAGGTTGAGGTACCCATTGCGGGTACACGGCAGGAGCCACATGCTGTTTTCCTTCCCCATCCCTTAATGGGCTCTGGGTGAAGTGGGATCTAATCGGTCTCCAGGCACATGAGACCGTGCTCCCTCCGCAGCCCCTGGGGAATCTGCTGGACAGGAGCCGGGTATCGTCAGGGACAAGGCCCTGCTACTGAGAGGTACTCTGTGTCCCCGTGGGGACCGCGCATGGAGCGCTTGTGCCATACACACTGCAGCACTGCTGGGTGTGTTAGTGCACCGGGGACTACCGCGCCGGCCGCGCTGTGAGGTACTCTGTGTCCCCGTGTGGACCGCGCATGGAGCGCTTGTGCCAATACACATTGCAGCACTGCTGGGTGTGTTAGTGCGCCGGGGACTACCGCGCGGCCGCGCTTATATGCCGGCCGCGCTTATAACTTTAGTCCCCGACTTCTGCGGCCTAGTACCGCATATTCCCGCCCACAGGCCTGCCAGTCAGGGGAAGGGCGGGACGCTGCACAGATCGTCAGCGCTGAGGGCTGGAGCATACATTAGTATCCTCCTCCCCCCTCACTCAGTACACTGGGGCACTAGATTCCCGCACTTTCTTGGGCACGCCCACGGTCCCCTCCTCCCCACAGAACGCCGACAGCCATTTCTGTCAGCGATTCAGACTCTGGAGAGGAGAGACAACACAGGGAGACCCAGGCAGGGAATCTGGTGATCACACAACCGCTCTGAGCGGTCGGTAAGCAGCACCTGTGGTGCTGGCCCCACTGAGTACCGAAGTGTATATATATATATAGGCTTATAGGCTATACATTTGCACTGTCCGGTCGCTCTGTTGATTTTTGGCTATATACCCTCCTGGATTGTTCTCAGAGGAGACAACAGCATGTCGTCTGCAAAAAGCAAGGGTGCCAAAGCACAGGCGTACTTTGCAACCTGTACCTCATGTGCAGCCATACTACCGGCAGGTTCCACTGACCCAAAGTCAAATCTGACACCGGCCCAATCACTGACATATCTTGGCATGGAGTTTCATACTCTCTCAGCGATAGTGAAGCTTCCGCTGAACAAACAGCGTTCACTACAGACAGGGGTGCAATCTCTCCTTCAAGGCCAGTCACACCCTCTGAGGCGCCTCATGCACTTCCTAGGGAAGATGGTAGCAGCAATGGAGGCAGTTCCTTTTGCGCAGTTTCACCTGCGCCCACTTCAATGGGACATTCTCCGCAAATGGGACAGGAAGTCGACGTCCCTCGACAGGAACGTCTCCCTTTCGCGGGCAGCCAAGGCTTCCCTTCAGTGGTGGCTTCTCCCCAATTCTCTGTCGAAGGGGAAATCCTTCCTGCCCCCATCCTGGGCGGTGGTCACGACGGACGCGAGCCTGTCAGGGTGGGGAGCGGTCTTTCTCCACCACAGGGCTCAGGGTACTTGGACTCAGATAGAGTCCTCCCTTCAGATCAATGTTCTGGAGATAAGGGCAGTGTATCTTGCCCTAAAGGCGTTCCAGCCGTGGCTGGAAGGCAAACAGATCCGAATTCAGTCGGACAACTCCACAGCGGTGGCATACATCAACCACCAAGGCGGGACACGCAGTCGGCAAGCCTTCCAGGAAGTCCGGCGGATTCTGCTGTGGGTGGAAGCCACAGCCTCCACCATATCCGCAGTTCACATTCCGGGCGTAGAAAACTGGGAAGCAGACTTTCTCAGTCGCCAGGGCATGGACACAGGGGAATGGTCCCTTCACCCGGACGTTTTTCAGGAGATCTGTTGCCGCTGGGGCATTCCGGACGTCGACCTAATGGCGTCCCGGCACAACAACAAGGTCCCGGCATTCATGGCACGGTCTCAAGATCACAGAGCTCTGGCGGCAGACGCCTTAGTTCAGGATTGGTCGCAGTTTCAACTCCCTTATGTGTTTCCTCCTCTGGCACTGTTGCCCAGAGTGTTACGCAAGATCAGGGCCGACTGCCGCCGCGCCATCCTCGTCGCTCCAGACTGGCCGAGGAGGTCGTGGTACCCGGATCTGTGGCATCTCACGGTCGGCCAACCGTGGGCACTACCAGACCGACCAGACTTGCTGTCTCAAGGGCCGCTTTTCCATCTGAATTCTGCGGCCCTCAACCTGACTGTGTGGCCATTGAGTCCTGGATCCTAGCGTCTTCGGGGTTATCCCAAGAGGTCATTGCCACTATGAGACAGGCTAGGAAACCAACGTCCGCCAAGATCTACCACAGGACGTGGAAGATATTCCTGTCGTGGTGCTCTGCTCAGGGCTTTTCTCCCTGGCCATTTACCTTACCCACTTTTCTGTCCTTCCTTCAATCCGGATTGGAAAAGGGTTTGTCGCTCGGCTCCCTTAAGGGACAAGTCTCTGCGCTCTCTGTGTTTTTTCAGAAGCGCCTAGCCAGACTTCCACAGGTACGCACGTTCCTGCAGGGGGTTTGTCACATCGTCCCTCCTTACAAGCGCCCGTTAGAACCCTGGGATCTGAACAGGGTACTGATGGCTCTTCAGAAACCACCGTTCGAGCCAATGAGGGATATTTCTCTCTCACGCCTTTCGCAGAAAGTGGTCTTCCTAGTAGCAGTCACATCACTTCGGAGAGTGTCTGAGCTAGCTGCACTGTCATGCAAAGCTCCTTTCCTGGTGTTTCACCAGGACAAGGTGGTTCTGCGTCCGGTTCCGGAATTTCTCCCTAAGGTGGTATCCCCCTTTCATCTCAATCAGGATATCTCCTTACCTTCTCTTTGTCCACATCCAGTTCACCAATGTGAAAAGGATTTGCACTTGTTGGATCTGGTGAGAGCACTCAGACTCTACATTTCTCGTACGGCGCCCCTGCGCCGCTCGGATGCACTCTTTGTCCTTGTCGCTGGCCAGCGTAAAGGGTCACAGGCTTCCAAATCAACCCTGGCTCGGTGGATCAAGGAACCAATTCTCGAAGCCTACCGTTCCTCTGGGCTTCCGGTTCCCTCAGGGCTGAAGGCCCATTCTACCAGAGCCGTGGGTGCGTCCTGGGCTTTGCGGCACCAGGCTACGGCTCAGCAGGTGTGTCAGGCGGCTACCTGGTCGAGCCTGCACACTTTCACGAAACACTATCAGGTGCATACCTATGCTTCGGCAGATGCCAGCCTAGGTAGGCGAGTCCTTCAGGCGGCGGTTGCCCACCTGTAGGAAGGGGCCGTTTTACGGCTCTATTACGAGGTATTATTTTACCCACCCAGGGACTGCTTTTGGACGTCCCAATTGTCTGGGTCTCCCAATGGAGCGACAAAGAAGAAGGGAATTTTGTTTACTTACCGTAAATTCCTTTTCTTCTAGCTCCAATTGGGAGACCCAGCACCCGCCCCTGTTCCCTTCGGGCTGTTGTTCTTTGTGTACACATGTTGTTCATGTTGAATGGTTTCAGTTCTCCGATATTCCTTCGGATTGAATTTACTTTAAACCAATTTATAATTTTTTCCTCCTTCTTGCTTTTGCACCAAAACTGAGGAGCCCGTGATGCACGGGGGGTGTATGGGCAGAAGGGGAGGGGCTTTACACTTTTGGTGTAGTGCTTTGTGTGGCCTCCGGAGGCATAAGCTATACACCCAATTGTCTGGGTCTCCCAATTGGAGCTAGAAGAAAAGGAATTTACGGTAAGTAAACAAAATTCCCTTCTTTTTTTTTAACCTTTGATTTTCAGTGGGGCTAATGGGGATTGATTTATACTGTTAATTGTTTTTTAATTTTTTTAAATTTTTTTAAAACTTATTTTTTAACTTTTTTTTATTTTAATAGAGCACCTAGTGGACTATAAGCATTAACCGTCTGATCGCTTTATAATTTCTGCTGGTCAGAAATGTAGACTTTCTGGCACAGATAATGGGCGTAATAAATCACGCCCTTAGAAGCACATGTATGTTGGTGATTTATTTTGTAAGTTTGTGTTCCTCCGATTTTTTTTTAATGGGAACCTGTCACCAGATTTAGGGACTATAAGCTGAGGCCAATACCACTGAGTTGTTATATAGAGCATTCTTGAATACTGTATAAAAGAGCCAAGGCCGCTCTGTATAACGTAAAAAACACTTGTATAATACTCACCTAGAGGGTGGTCTGGTTCGATGGGTATCGCTGCTCTCCAGTGAGGCGCCTCCTCTTTCGGGTCCCACGCACCCTCTCTGCTGCGATATTCGGCCTCCTTCTTCCCAATCGAGTGGGGATGATGCGTCTACATCATCCACACAAGCTGACATTGCGGTCCTGAGCAGACAAACTTTGATCTGCCCTGCTGAGGGCAGATCAAAGTACTGTAATGCACAGGCCTTATTACCCCATTTGCCACTGCACCAGGGCAATTGGAAAGAGTCGGGTAAAGTGCCGACATTGTCACATATAATGAATGTGATAATCCTGGGTGTCTGTGGGCTGCTATTTTTAGGCTGGGGGGGGCCACAATAACCATGGGCCGATCCATCCTGAGAATACCAGCTCCCAGCTGTCCGCTTATCATGACTGGGTATCAAAAGAGGGGAGAAGGAAGGACCGCAGAACATTTTTTAAAAAAATATTTATTGAAATATTTTTTATTTTTAAAAGCCGCATGCGGTTCCTTTTATTTTGATACACAGCCATGATAACGTGCAAAGTTGGGGGCTGCCTGCAGCTGTATGCCTTGTCCTTGTTGGGGCGACCCTACGCCATTTTTTTAATTTATTTATTTTTACACCAATCTAGATGCAGACAGCATGTGCATCTAGATTGAAAGCTGTCTTTTACAGTCCGAGTCCATCCATCACTAGTCAATAGACAAACAAAAAGTGCATAGTGCTCATATTGTTGTTTAAACAGAAATATGATATGTAAAATTAAAAATGACATGCCAGAAGGCAAGCAAAATCAAGAAATTCAAAAAACAAAATTATTAAGTAAATGTATTAAATATTAGTTGTATCCTAACTATAATGAAATTGTTGCACAGTGGTTTTCTTCACTTTGCTTTTTTCTTATTTTCTCATAGGCACTTCATTCAGGGAGAAGACCCAATCAAAGTCAACATCTAAGTCACTGAGCGGGTCGAGTGAAGTACCTAAAACTTTGCAGACCACCGCAGGTATGGTTTTAGCATATACACATCTCTAAATTATCGATAAAAAAAACAATTAAAAATAATTTTAACACAAACAGTCCCATTCTCACACCACATAAAAATACCCAATTAAAGAAAGCAGCCAAAGCTCTCATTGAGCCCAATAGGAGTCATTGTGTCCAATCTATAAATCTAATGACTCAAGTTGCGCAAGGGCCTTAAATACTGTCATATGAAAAAGTTTGGGCACCCCTATTAATGTTAACCTTTTTTCTTTATAACAATTTGGGTTTTTGCAACAGCTATTTCAGTTTCATATATCTAATAACTGATGGACTGAGTAATATTTCTGGATTGAAATGAGGTTTATTGTTCTAACAGAAAATGTGCAATCCGCATTTAAACATAATTTGACCGCTGCAAAAGTATAGGCACCTCAACATAAAAGTGATATAAATATTTTGTAGATCCTCCTTTTGCAAAAATCACAGCTTCTAGTCACTTCCTGTAGCTTTTAATGAGTTCCTGGATCCTGGATGAAGGTATATTTGACCATTCCTGTTTACAAAACAATTCCAGTTCAGTTAAGTTTGATGGTCGCCGAGCATGGACAGCACGCTTCAAATCATCCCACAGATTTGCAATGATATTCAGGTCTGAGGACTGGGATGGCCATTCCAGAACATTGTAATAGTTCCTCTGCTTGAATGCCTGAGTAGATTTGGAGCGGTGTTTTGGATCATTGTCTTGCTGAAATATCCATCCCCTGCGTAACTTCAACTTCGTCACTGATTCTTGCACATTATTGTCAAGAATCTGCTGATACTGAGTTGAATCCATGCGACCCTCAACTTTAACAAGATTCCCGGTGCCGGCATTGGCCACACAGCCCCAAAGCATGATGGAACCTTCATCAAATTTTACTGTGGGTAGGTAGCAAGTGCTTTTCTTGGAATGTCGTGTTTTTTTGCCTCCATGCATAACGCCTTTTTGTATGACCAAACAACTCAATCATTGTTTCATCAGTCCACAGGACCTTCTTCCAAAATGTAATTGGTTTGTCCAAATGTGCTTTTGCATACCTCAGGCGACTCTGTTTGTGGCGGGCTTGCAGAACTGGCTTCTTTCGCATGACTCTCCCATACAGCTTCTCCTTGTGCAACGTGTGCAACGTGCACTGTATTGTTGACCGATGCACATTGACACCATCTGCAGCAATACTATTTAATATTGTTTAATATTATTTATTTAAATAACTAAAAAAAAAAATGGGCTTCTCTGTATTTTGATTGCCTGACATCACAGTACTGTAAAAATAAATAAATCATTAAAAAAATGACATAGTGCTGCGCGGTATTTTTCATTCTCAGAGCAGATAAAGCAGACTGCTAGGGGCTACCACCCCCATCTGCCTGATTTACCTTGGCTGGCAATCAAAATACAGAGAAGCCCATTATTTTTTTTATAAAAAAAATAATTAAAAAAAAATGCGTGGGCTCCTGCCGTATTTTGATTGTCAGTCAGATAAAGCCAGGCAGCTGGGGGCTGGGAATCTCGGCAGCCCAAAGCCACCCCTTGAAATGGCACATTGTTCCTTAGTGCCGTTTCCAAGCGCTTTACACGGCTCGTCCAGCGGCCATGATGACGGTGGTTTATTGGGTAATAAAGGGGTTATTACCAGCTTTGTTTTCTCAGATAGTACTAAGCCCGAAATTCATTGTGTCACGCCAAATTAGACATGGCCACCATGAATTTCTAGGAAACAGTAAAAAAAAAACACAACAAAGAGAATTTTTTTTTACTAGAAATAAAACAAAAAAAACTTTAGAGAATCTGTCTTTATTATAAAAAAATCCTTAGTCTGACGTAATCCACTGGGACAGCAAAGTCAACTCTGCTTCATCACTTGCACAGACACAGTCTTTACACAGTGAGAAGCAAAGCGCAATGTCAACTCTGCTTCATCACTGTGCACAGACACAATCTAAACACAGTGAGAAGCAAAGCGCAAAGTCAACTCTGCTTCATCACTCTGTACAGACAGTCTATACAGTGAGAAGCAGAGAGAGCAATGAACAATGTCAACTCTGCTTCATCACTCTGAACGTCCCAGAAAGCTCGTGTTCGGGGTCGTGTGCACGAACACCATGTATTCGGTACGCACCCCCAACTTTACAGTTCGGGTTCGTCCATCCCTAGTTACCACCTCTAACCTCTGATCTTTGTTGCGGCTCTGGTATTTAGTGATATTAATCATGTTCCTTCTGACAACTGCTTTTTCAGGTTTGTCTCGGTCTGGAGAGGCTGGGGACATATACATCACAGGAGGGGCTGGGGCATACACATCACAAGAGGGGCTGGGGCATACACATCAAAGGAGGGACTGAGGGTGTATATATCACAGGAGGGGTGTATACATCACAGGAGATGCTGGACGCGGATAGCACTGTCGGCAGCACAGACAGCACTAGATGGCAGCATGAACAGCACTAGGTGGCACAACGGACAGCACTAGGTGGCACAATGGACAGCACTAGGTGGCAGCACGAACGGCAGTAGGTGGCATCCTGGACAACACTAGGTGGCAGCACGGAGAGCACTAGGAGGTAACACAAAGAGCACTAGGTGGCAGCATAGAGAGCACGAAGAGGCAGCATAGAGAGCACGAAGAGGCAGCATGAAGAGCACTAGGAGGCAGCGCGGAGAGCACTAAGTGGCAGCACGGAGCGCACTAGGTGGCAGCTCGGAGAGCATTAGGTGGCAGCTCGGAGAGCACTAGGTGGCAGCATGGACAGCACAAGGAGGCAGCATGGAGAGCACTATGTGGCAGCACTGACAGCACTAGGAGGTTGCACGGGTTACACAGCACTGAGGGGATACACACAGTACTAGGGGGTACACAGCTCTGGACAGGGGGGGACAGCGATAGGTGGCGTACTCACAGTACTGGAGGGAGGACTCACACAGCACAGGTCCGGGAGGCATGTACAGCAGGGAGGCATCTGCTGCGCCTCTTCTGTGACAGGAGCACAGCGCGCTGCTTACCCCTCCCACACGGTAAGCCCTGAGCACGCTAGCATAGGTCATGGTTGAGCCTAGAATGTACAGGATGCAGTCAGGTCCCAAAAAGAGCCCCTACATTCTAGTACGGGCTGCAATCAGGATCTGGAAGAAGCCCGTACATTCTAGCATCTACGCAGAGTGAGTGCGCTTCCTCGCATCACGGACATGGATTTAAAGGAACGGCGGCTGGCAAGAGCGCAAGTGCTGACAGAGAACTGCGGTTACCTGTAATGTCCCCGGAGGCCGCAGAAAAAGTCATCGTGGGACGGTGGTTCCTCACCCCTTATCTAAGTGATTAAAATATTTCAAAAGTTTGTCCCAAAAAATGTGTTCACTGTTTGCACCATTTTCTGCGACTCGTAGTGTTCCCATTTTTCCGCAGATGCTACGTTTTGACCCCCTGTTATAGCATTTTGCTTAAAATTTGCGATGACCAAAAAACTTAACTTTGGCGTTTGGAAGGGTTTTTTTGCTGCTATGCCGTTTACCTATCAGGTTAATTGATTTTATATTTTAATACATAGGGCATTTCTGAACTCGGCGATTCCAAATAAGTTTATATTTTTTATTTTTTTAACCCTTTGATTTTCAGTGGGGCAAATGGGGAGTGATTTAAACTTTTGTTTTTTATTTTTTTTTTATTGTTTACAACTTATTTTTTAACTTTTTTTATTTACCTAGTCCCCCTAGTATCATAGTATCATAGTTTTTTTAAGGTTGAAGGGAGACTCTAAGGTGGGCTTTGCACACTACGACATCGCAGGTACGATGTCGGTGGGGTCAAATTGAAAGTGACGTACATCCGGCATCGCATGCGACATCGTACTGTGTAAAGCCTAGATGATACGATTAACGAGCGCAAAATCGTCGTAATCGTATCATCGGTGCAGCGTCGGCGTAATCCATAATTACGCTGACGCGACAGTTCGATGTTGTTCCTCGCTCCTGCGGCAGCACACATCGCTGTGTGTGTAGTCGCAGGAGCGAGGAACATCTCCTACGGCCGTCACCGAGGCTTCCGTAGGATATGCGTAAGGACGGAGGTGGGCAGGATGTTTACATCCTGCTCATCTCCGCCCCTCCGCCGCTATTGGCTGCCTGCCGTGTGACATCGCTATGACGCCGCACGACCCGCCCCCTTAGGAAGGAGGCGGGTCGCCGGCCACAGCGACGGTCGCAGGGCAGGTGAGTGCGTGTGAAGCTGGCGTAGCGATAATTTTCGCTACGCCAACTATCACACGATATCGTACCTGCGACAGGGGCGGGGACTATCGCGTGCGACATCGCAGCATCGGCTTGTGATGTCGCAACGTGCAAAGCCCGCCTAAGTCCATCTAGTTCAACCCGTAGCCTAACATGTTGATCCAGAGGAAGGCAAAAAAACCCCAATGTGGCAAACAAGTTCCAATGGGGAAAAAAAATCCTTCCTGACTCCACATACGGCAATCAGACTAGTTCCCTGGATCAACACCCTGTCATAAAATCTAATATACATAACTGGTAATATCACATTTTTCAAGAAAAGCATCCAGGCTCTGCTTAAATGTTAGTAGTGAATCACTCATTACAACATCATGCGGCAGAGAGTTCCATAGTCTCACTGCCCGTACAGTAAAGAATCCTCGTCTTTGATTATGATTAAACCTTCTTTCCTCAAGACGTAGCGGATGCCCCCGTGTTCCAGTCGCAGGCCTAGGTGTAAAAAGATCTTTGGAAAGGTCTCTGTACTGTCCCCTCATATATTTATACTTTGTGATTAGATCCCCCCTAAGGCTTCGTTTTTCCAAACTAAATAACCCCAAGTTTAATAACCTTTCTTGGTATTGCAGCCCACCCTCTAATAATCTTGTTCGCTCTTCTCTGCACCCTCTCCAGTTCAGCTATGTCCTTTTTATATATCGGTGACCAGAATTGTACACAGTATTCTAAGTGCGGTCACACTAGTGACTTGTACAGAGGTAGAACTATATTTTTTTCATGAACACTTATACCTCTTTTAATACATCCCATTATTTTAATAGCCCTGGCAGCAGTTGCCTGACACTGACCACCAAAGTTAAGTTTACCATCCACCCATACACCCAAGTCTTTTTCTGTGTCTGTTTTACCCAGTGTTCTACAATTAAGTACATAATTATAATTTTTATTTCCTCTACCCAAGTGCATGACCTTACATTTATCTACATTAAACTTCAATTGCCACTTCTCAGCCCAATCCTCCAATTTGCATAATTCTCCCTGTAATATAAAATTATCCTCCTCTGTATTGATTACCCTGAAGAGTTTAGTATCATCTGCAAATATTAAAATTCTACTCCGCATGCCTCCAACAATGTCATTAATAAATATGTTGAAAAGAAGCGGGCCCAATACTGACCCCTGTGGTACCCCACTATGAACTGAGACCCAGTCCGAGTACATACCATTAATAACCACCCTTTGTTTCCTATCACTGAGCCAGTTTTTAACCCAGTTACACATATTTTCCCCTATCCCCATTATTCTCATTTTATGTACCAACCTTTCTTTGTCGCTCCATTGGGAGACCCAGACAATTGGGTGTATAGCTTCTGCCTCCGGAGGCCACACAAAGTATTACACTTTAAAAAGTGTAACCCCTCCCCTCTGCCTATACACCCTCCCGTGGATCACGGGCTCCTCAGTTTTATGCTTTGTGTGGAAGGAGGCACACATCCACTCATGCATTCTCATTTTAGTTATGTCGGTTGAAGAAAAGAGGGCCCCCACGGGGCCCCCGGCATGTTCCCTTCTCACCCCACTACGTCGGCGGTGTTGTTAAGGTTGAAGTACCCATTGTGGGTACAGAGGCTGGAGCCACATGCCGTCTCCTTCACCATCCCTTATGCGGCTCTGGGAGAAGTGGGATCCTAAGCGGTCATCCATTTACTGGGACCGTGCTCCATCTGCAGCCCCTGTGGGACCCTGCCGGACCGGAGCCTCTTCAACCTCAGGGACCGGGCCCTGCAACTCTAAGGTACTCTGTGTCCCCATAGGGGACTGTGCAGGGAGCGCACCTTCTTCCCGGAAGCCACGGTGGCTGCTGAATTCAGAGGCCGGTGGACTTCCGCGCCGACCGTGCCTGCTTGTCGGGCGCGGTCTCAAATTTAGTCCCCGGCTTCATCGCGGCCTAGTCGCAAAAATCCCGCCCCCGGGCCTGCCTGTCAGGGGTAAGGGCGGGATTACCGACCTGACGTCGGATGTGAGGGCTGGAGCATCCTGCATGTTTCCTCCCCCCTCACTGATCACTGTGGGGACCCCAGATTCCCGCACTTTTCTGGCGCCGCCCACGGCTCCACTCCTGCCCTGAGAGCTCCGGCAGCCATTTTTTGGCATTCTGCCGGTGGAGGATTCTCAGTGAACAGCTCTGCATCTCCGGGGGATCCAAGGCAGGGAATCTGGAGGACACACACCGCTCGTTAGCGGTCGGTAAGCCACACCGGTCACCCGGTGCTGGTCCCCCTAGGGTGCCGGATTAGATACGTATATATCTATATCTATCTGTTCGGTCGGGCTGTATACCCCCTTCCCATATACCCTCAGTGATCACTCTCCTAGGAGACAACAGCATGTCGTCCACAAGGAGCAAAGCTGCTAAGGCACAGGGTTTTTTTGCGGCCTGTACCTCTTGTGGGGCTATGTTACCTGCGGGTTCCACCTACCCTCACTGTGAGCAATGCTCGACCCCTGTTTCGCTTGCTCAGCCGGAGCCTCGGACACTGGTGGGCCCCTCGGCTCATGTAGACCCCCCTGCTCCCCCTGACCAGGCTGCAGGGACAGAGTTCGCCTCTTTTGCTGAGAAACTCTCTGAGTCACTTTCTCAATCTATTGCACAGTCTATGGACAAATGGTCTTCTAAGCTGCTAGAGGCTTTGCAGTCCAGACCGGACCTTTCACAGGCCCCGGCCCCTGTTGGCTCGTCGCCTCCAGGCCCCTCTCGGTTCGCGCCGCAGCGCGCTCCCAGGTTGGCCCCTCGGTCTCAGGCGGAGGACTCCTGCCCGGACCGTAGTCCTAGACCGGCTAAGCGGGCTCGCTGGGACTCTTCCCCGACTTCCTCTCGCTGCTCGGGATCCCAGCTTGAGGACTCTCTGGAGGACGAGGCGGACGTCGCAGCTCAGGGCTCTGACCCTGACGTTGCCCTTAACATTGATACACCTGAGGGGGACGCCTTAGTAAATGATCTTATCTCGTCCATCAACCAGGTGTTAGATCTCTCTCCCCCGCCTCCTCCTGTAGAGGAGTCGGCGTCTCAGCAGGAGAAACACCAGTTTCGGTTCCCCAAACGTACACGCAATACGTTTTTTGATCACTCTAACTTCAGGGACGCTGTCCAGAAGCCCAGAGCGGCCCCGGACAAGCGCTTTACTAAGCGCCTCACTGACACGCGTTACCCCTTCCCATCTGAAGTAGTTAAGGGTTGGGCTCACTGTCCCAAGGTGGATCCTCCAGTCTCAAGATTGGCGGCTAGATCCGTGGTGTCGGTTGCAGATGGCTCATCGCTAAAGGATGCCACTGACAGACAGATAGAGCTCTTGGTGAAGTCCATCTATGAGGCCACGGGCGCGTCTTTTGCCCCGGCCTTTGCAGCCGTGTGGGCACTCCAAGGTATCTCGGCTTGTCTGACTGAGATTAATGCTGTCACACGTAATTCGGCTCCGCAAGTTGCGTCTTTGACCTCTCAGGCGTCAGCCTTTTCATCCTACGCCATGAACGCCGTCCTGGACTCTGCTAGCCGTACAGCTGTAGCATCCGCTAACTCTGTGGCAGTCCGCAGGGCCATGTGGCTATGCAAATGGAAGGCAGACTCGGCTTCCAAGAGGTTCTTAACCGGTTTGCCGTTTTCTGGCGACCGTTTGTTTGGCGAACGATTGGATGAGATTATTAAGGAATCCAAAGGAAAGGATTCCTCCTTACTCCAGGCCAAACCTAAGAGACCTCAACAGAGAAAGGTTCAATCGAGATTTCGGTCCTTTCGTCCCTCAGCCAAGTCCCAATCCTCTTCGTCCAACAGGCCGGAGAAAGGCCAGAGGAACTCCTATGCGTGGCGATCCAAGTCTCGCCCACAAAAGGCCGCAGGAGGCACTGCTTCCAAGGCGGCTTCCTCATGACTCTCGGCCTCCCCTGACCGCATCCTC
>NW_027444651.1:0-19561 GCF_048569485.1 Anomaloglossus baeobatrachus | reverse complement strand
TAGGATTATGTGAATTAATGTAGAATCATTCTTCTACTTCTCTGTGCTCCCTCTCGCAGCTCAAGCAAAGAGCCTACCACTACACCAACACAGAGAAATGTAAACCTGACTCTACATTATTTCACATAATCCTAGTGACTGCGCACACAACATGGCCAAACGAAAACAAAAGACAGTAACTGGCCTATCAATCCAATAGAAACTCATAGGCAACACAGTCCATTGGACAGGGATTAGAGAGGGTGGTCCTTGTGGTGGACTGCAGGTATGGAGAGCTGTTGTCATCGTATTAAATAGATAAGAATGATTATATGTATTGTAGAAATGTCTCCTATCATGTTCCCTAATTTTTTATTATGTCCACATCCTGGTCCCCATCTTGGACATCATAACAAACGTGCACTTTTTTGTTTAATTTACACATTGGACCATAGGAAAAATGACACTACAGCTACAGAGGTGACCGTCTGATAGCCCAGCTCGACTATCCATCTCTACTGAAGACCCTTTCAGCTTTTTGAGAGTTGGGTGGAGAACATCATCTCTGAAAATAGGGTCCCACAGCTGCACCCCATCAGTGTGAGCAGGACTCTTAGGACTCTTAGAAGAGTCAATGCTCTGAGACCATGGGGGGCGCTTAGCCCCCTCTCCTCGTTACTGAGGATGATTTCACTTTTCAGGGAATAGAGAGGGTGGTCCTTGTGGTGGACTGCAGGTATGGAGAGCTGTTGTCATCGTATTAGATAGATAAGAATGATTATATGTATTGTAGAAATGTCTCCTATCATGTTCCCTATTTTTTTATTATGTCCACATCCTGGTCCCCATCTTGGAAATCATAACAAACGTGCACTTTTTTGTTTAATTTACAAATTGGACAATAGGAAAAATGACACTACAGCTACAGAGGTGACCGTCTGATAGCCCAGCTCGACTATCCATCTCTACTGAAGACCCTTTCAGCTTTTTGAGAGTTGGGTGGAGGACATCATCTCTGAAAATAGGGTCCCACAGCTTCACCACATCAGTGTGAGCAGGACTCTTAGGACTCTTAGAAGAGTCAATGCTCTGGTACCATGGGGGGCGCTTGGCCCCCTCTCTTCGTCACTGAGGATGATTTCATTTTTCAGGGATTAGAGAGGGTGGTCCTTGTGGTGGACTGCAGGTATGGAGAGCTGTTGTCATCGTATTAGATTGATAAGAATGATTATATGTATTGTAGAAATGTCTCCTATCATGTTCCCTAATTTTTTATTATGTCCACATCCTGGTCCCCATCTTGGACATCATAACAAACATGCACTTTTTTGTTTAATTTACACATTGGACCATAGGAAAAATGACACTACAGCTACAGAGGTGACCGTCTGATAGCCCAGCTCGACTATCCATCTCTACTGAAGACCCTTTCAGCTTTTTGAGAGTTGGGTGGAGGACATCATCTCTGAAAATAGGGTCCCACAGCTGCACCCCATCAGTGTGAGCAGGACTCTTAGGACTCTTAGAAGAGTTAATGCTCTGAGACCATGGGGGCGCTTAGCCCCCTCTCTTCGTCACTGAGGATGATTTCATTTTTCAGGGATTAGAGAGGGTGGTCCTTGTGGTGGACTGCAGGTATGGAGAGCTGTTGTCATCGTATTAGATAGATAAGAATGATTATATGTATTGTAGAAATGTCTCCTATCATGTTCCCTAATTTTTTATTATGTCCACATCCTGGTCCCCATCTTGGACATCATAACAAACGTGCACTTTTTTGTTTAATTTACACATTGGACCATAGGAAAAATGACACTACAGCTACAGAGGTGACCGTCTGATAGCCCAGCTCGACTATCCATCTCTACTGAAGACCCTTTCAGCTTTTTGAGAGTTGGGTGGAGGACATCATCTCTGAAAATAGGGTCCCACAGCTGCACCCCATCAGTGTGAGCAGGACTCTTAGGACTCTTAGAAGAGTCAATGCTCTGAGACCATTGGGGGCACTTAGCCCCCTCTCTTCGTCACTGAGGATGATTTCATTTTTCAGGGATTAGAGAGGGTGGTCCTTGTGGTGGACTGCAGGTATGGAGAGCTGTTATCATCGTATTAGATAGATAAGAATGATTATATGTATTGTAGAAATGTCTCCTATCATGTTCCCTAATTTTTTATTATGTCCACATCCTGGTCCCCATCTTGGACATCATAACAAACGTGCACTTTTTTGTTTAATTTACACATTGGACCATAGGAAAAATGACACTACAGCTACAGAGGTGACCGTCTGATAGCCCAGCTCGACAATCCATCTCTACTGAAGACCCTTTCAGCTTTTTGAGAGTTGGGTGGAGGACATCATCTCTGAAAATAGGGTCCCACAGCTGCACCCCATCAGTGTGAGCAGGACTCTTAGGACTCTTAGAAGAGTCAATGCTCTGAGACCATGGGGGGCGCTTAGCCCCCTCTCTTCGTCACTGAGGATGATTTCATTTTTCAGGGATTAGAGAGGGTGGTCCTTGTGGTGGACTGCAGGTATGGAGAGCTGTTGTCATCGTATTAAATAGATAAGAATGATTATATGTATTGTAGAAATGTCTCCTATCATGTTCCCTAATTTTTTATTATGTCCACATCCTGGTCCCCATCTTGGACATCATAACAAACGTGCACTTTTTTGTTTAATTTACACATTGGACCATAGGAAAAATGACACTACAGCTACAGAGGTGACCGTCTGATAGCCCAGCTCGACTATCCATCTCTACTGAAGACCCTTTCAGCTTTTTGAGAGTTGGGTGGAGGACATCATCTCTGAAAATAGGGTCCCACAGCTGCACCCCATCAGTGTGAGCAGGACTCTTAGGACTCTTAGAAGAGTCAATGTTTTGAGACCATGGGGGGCGCTTAGCCCCCTCTCTTCGTCACTGAGGATGATTTCACTTTTCAGGGAATAGTGAGGGTGGTCCTTGTGGTGGACTGCAGTTATGGAGAGCTGTTGTCATCGTATTAGATAGATAAGAATGATTATATGTATTGTAGAAATGTCTCCTATCATGTTCCCTATTTTTTTATTATGTCCACATCCTGGTCCCCATCTTGGAAATCATAACAAACGTGCACTTTTTTGTTTAATTTACACATTGGACCATAGGAAAAATGACACTACAGCTACAGAGGTGACCGTCTGGTAGCCCAGCTCGACTATCCATCTCTACTGAAGACCCTTTCAGCTTTTTGAGAGTTGGGTGGAGGACATCATCTCTTAAAATAGGGTCCCACAGCTGCACCCTATCAGTGTAAGCAGGACTCTTAGGACTCTTAGAAGAGTCAATGCTCTAAAACCATGGGGGGCGCTTAGCCCCCTCTCTTCGTCCCTGAGGATGATTTCATTTTTCAGGGATTAGAGAGGGTGGTCCTTGTGGTGGACTGCAGGTATGGAGAGCTGTTGTCATCGTATTAGATAGATAAGAATGATTATATGTATTGTAGAAATGTCTCCTATCATGTTCCCTAATTTTTTATTATGTCCACATCCTGGTCCCCATCTTGGACATCATAACAAACGTGCACTTTTTTGTTTAATTTACACATTGGACCATAGGAAAAATGACACTACAGCTACAGAGGTGACCGTCTGATAGCCCAGCTCGACTATCCATCTCTACTGAAGACCCTTTCAGCTTTTTGAGAGTTGGGTGGAGGACATCATCTCTGAAAATAGGGTCCCACAGCTGCACCCCATCAGTGTGAGCAGGACTCTTAGGACTCTTAGAAGAGTCAATGCTCTAAAACCATGGGGGGCGCTTAGCCCCCTCTCTTCGTCCCTGAGGATGATTTCATTTTTCAGGGATTAGAGAGGGTGGTCCTTGTGGTGGACTGCAGGTATGGAGAGCTGTTGTCATCGTATTAGATAGATAAGAATGATTATATGTATTGTAGAAATGTCTCCTATCATGTTCCCTAATTTTTTATTATGTCCACATCCTGGTCCCCATCTTGGACATCATAACAAACGTGCACTTTTTTGTTTAATTTACACATTGGACCATAGGAAAAATGACACTACAGCTACAGAGGTGACCGTCTGATAGCCCAGCTCGACTATCCATCTCTACTGAAGACCCTTTCAGCTTTTTGAGAGTTGGGTGGAGGACATCATCTCTGAAAATAGGGTCCCACAGCTGCACCCCATCAGTGTGAGCAGGACTCTTAGGACTCTTAGAAGAGTTAATGCTCTGAGACCATGGGGGCGCTTAGCCCCCTCTCTTCGTCACTGAGGATGATTTCATTTTTCAGGGATTAGAGAGGGTGGTCCTTGTGGTGGACTGCAGGTATGGAGAGCTGTTGTCATCGTATTAGATAGATAAGAATGATTATATGTATTGTAGAAATGTCTCCTATCATGTTCCCTAATTTTTTATTATGTCCACATCCTGGTCCCCATCTTGGACATCATAACAAACGTGCACTTTTTTGTTTAATTTACACATTGGACCATAGGAAAAATGACACTACAGCTACAGAGGTGACCGTCTGATAGCCCAGCTCGACTATCCATCTCTACTGAAGACCCTTTCAGCTTTTTGAGAGTTGGGTGGAGGACATCATCTCTGAAAATAGGGTCCCACAGCTGCACCCCATCAGTGTGAGCAGGACTCTTAGGACTCTTAGAAGAGTCAATGCTCTGAGACCATTGGGGGCACTTAGCCCCCTCTCTTCATCACTGAGGATGATTTCATTTTTCAGGGATTAGAGAGGGTGGTCCTTGTGGTGGACTGCAGGTATGGAGAGCTGTTGTCATCGTATTAGATAGATAAGAATGATTATATGTATTGTAGAAATGTCTCCTATCATGTTCCCTAATTTTTTATTATGTCCACATCCTGGTCCCCATCTTGGACATCATAACAAACGTGCACTTTTTTGTTTAATTTACACATTGGACCATAGGGAAAATGAAACTACAGCTACAGAGGTGACCGTCTGATAGCCCAGCTCGACTATGCATCTCTACTGAAGACCCTTTCAGCTTTTTGAGAGTTGGGTGGAGGACATCATCTCTGAAAATAGGGTCCCACAGCTGCACCCCATCAGTGTGAGCAGGACTCTTAGGACTCCTAGACCCTTTCAGCTTTTTGAGAGTTGGGTGGAGGACATCATCTCTGAAAATAGGGTCCCACAGCTGCACCCCATCAGTGTGAGCAGGACTCTTAGGACTCTTAGAAGAGTCAATGCTCTGAGACCATTGGGGGCACTTAGCCCCCTCTCTTCATCACTGAGGATGATTTCATTTTTCAGGGATTAGAGAGGGTGGTCCTTGTGGTGGACTGCAGATATGGAGAGCTGTTATCATCGTATTAGATAGATAAGAATGATTATATGTATTGTAGAAATGTCTCCTATCATGTTCCCTAATTTTTTATTATGTCCACATCCTGGTCCCCATCTTGGACATCATAACAAACGTGCACTTTTTTGTTTAATTTACACATTGGACCATAGGAAAAATGACACTACAGCTACAGAGGTGACCGTCTGATAGCCCAGCTCGACTATCCATCTCTACTGAAGACCCTTTCAGCTTTTTGAGAGTTGGGTGGAGGACATCATCTCTGAAAATAGGGTCCCACAGCTGCACCCCATCAGTGTGAGCAGGACTCTTAGGACTCTTAGAAGAGTCACTGCTCTGAGACCATGGGGGGCGCTTAGCCCCCTCTCTTCGTCACTGAGGATGATTTCATTTTTCAGGGATTAGAGAGGGTGGTCCTTGTAGTGGACTGCAGGTATGGAGAGCTGTTGTCATCGTATTAAATAGATAAGAATGATTATATGTATTGTAGAAATGTCTCCTATCATGTTCCCTAATTTTTTATTATGTCCACATCCTGGTCCCCATCTTGGACATCATAACAAACGTGCACTTTTTTGTTTAATTTACACATTGGACCATAGGAAAAATGACACTACAGCTACAGAGGTGACCGTCTGATAGCCCAGCTCGACTATCCATCTCTACTGAAGACCCTTTCAGCTTTTTGAGAGTTGGGTGGAGAACATCATCTCTGAAAATAGGGTCCCACAGCTGCACCCCATCAGTGTGAGCAGGACTCTTAGGACTCTTAGAAGAGTCAATGCTCTGAGACCATGGGGGGCGCTTAGCCCCCTCTCCTCGTCACTGAGGATGATTTCACTTTTTAGGGAATAGAGAGGGTGGTCCTTGTGGTGGACTGCAGGTATGGAGAGCTGTTGTCATCGTATTAGATAGATAAGAATGATTATATGTATTGTAGAAATGTCTCCTATCATGTTCCCTATTTTTTTATTATGTCCACATCCTGGTCCCCATCTTGGAAATCATAACAAACGTGCACTTTTTTGTTTAATTTACAAATTGGACCATAGGAAAAATGACACTACAGCTACAGAGGTGACCGTCTGATAGCCCAGCTCGACTATCCATCTCTACTGAAGACCCTTTCAGCTTTTTGAGAGTTGGGTGGAGGACATCATCTCTGAAAATAGGGTCCCACAGCTGCACCCCATCAGAGTGAGCAGGAATCTTAGGACTCTTAGAAGAGTCAATGCTCTGAGACCATGGGGGGCGCTTAGCCCCCTCTCTTCGTCACTGAGGATGATTTCATTTTTCAGGGATTAGAGAGAGTGGTCCTTGTGGTGGACTGCAGGTATGGAGAGCTGTTGTGATCGTATTAGATAGATAAGAATGATTATATGTATTGTAGAAATGTCTTCAGTAGAGATGGATAGTCGAGCTGGGCTATCAGACGGTCACCTCTGTAGCTGTAGTGTCATTTTTCCTATGGTACAATGTGTAAATTAAACAAAAAAGTGCACGTTTGTTATGATGTCCAAGATGGGGACCAGGATGTGGACATAATAAAAAATTAGGGAACATGATAGGAGACATTTCTACAATACATATAATCATTCTTATCTATCTAATACGATGACAACAGCTCTCCATACCTGCAGTCCACCACAAGGACCACCCTCTCTAATCCCTGAAAAATGAAATCATCCTCAGTGACGAAGAGAGGGGGCTAAGCGCCCCCATGGTCTCAGAGCATTAACTCTTCTAAGAGTCCTAAGGGCATTTCGCGCATAAATGAAATGATCACATTTTTCTCCAAAACTATAACAGATGCAAGCTTGTCCTGTTTGGTGGAGATAATATTTAATAAAATAAGTAGAAACCTACTAAAAGTTTTGTTTGTTTATATTGCAATCCTGAGATAATCGTCTCCATGCTCCAAATCCATTTTAAAGCCATTTCAAAGGCATTTCACGCATAAATGAAATGATCACATTTTTCTCCAAAACTATAACACATGCAAGCTTGTCCTGTTTGGTGGAGATGATATTTAATAAAATAAGTAGAAATCCACTAAAAGTTTTGTTTGGTTATCTTGCAATCCCAAGATAATCGTCTCCATGCTCCAAATCCATTTTAAAGCCATTTTTAAGGCATTTCGCGCATAAATGAAATGATCACATTTTTCTCCAAAACTATAACAGATGCAAGCTTGTCCTGTTTGGTGGAGATAATATTTAATAAAATAAGTAGAAATCTACTAAAAGTTTTGTTTGTTTATATTGCCATCCTGAGATAATCGTCTCCATGCTCCAAATCCATTTTAAAGCCATTTCAAAGGCATTTTGCGCATAAATGAAATGATCACATTTTTCTCCAAAACTATAACACATGCAAGCTTGTCCTGTTTGGTGGAGATGATATTTGGTAAAATAAGTAGAAATCCACTAAAAGTTTTGTTTGGTTATCTTGCAATCCCGAGATAATCGTCTCCATGCTCCAAATCTATTTTAAAGCCATTTCAAAGGCATTGTGCGCATAAATGAAATGATCACATTTTTCTCCAAAACTATAACAGATGCAAGCTTGTCCTGTTTGGTGGGGATAATATTTAATAAAATAAGTAGAAATCCACTAAAAGTTTTGTTTGGTTATCTTGCAATCCCGAGATAATCGTCTCCATGCTCCAAATCCATTTTAAAGCCATTTTTAAGGCATTTCGCGCATAAATGAAATGATCACATTTTTCTCCAAAACTATAACAGATGGAAGCTCGTCCTGTTTGGAGGGGATAATATTTAATAAAATAAGTAGAAATCCACTAAAAGTTTTGTTTGGTTATATTGCAATCCCGAGATAATCGTCTCCATGCTTCAAATCCATTTAAAAGCCATTTTGAAGGCATTTCACGCATAAATGAAATGATCACATTTTTCTTCAAAACTAAAACAGATGCAAGCTTGTCCTGTTTGGTAGAGATGATATTTAATAAAATATGTAGAAATCCACTAAAAGTTTTGTTTGGTTATCTTGCAATCCCGAGATAATCGTCTCCATGCTTCAAAACTATTTTAAAGCCATTTTTAAGGCATTTCGCGCATACATGAAATGATCACATTTTTCTCCAAAACTATAACAGATGCAAGCTTGTCCTGTTTGGTGGAGATAATATTTAATAAAATAAGTAGAAACCTACTAAAAGTTTTGTTTGGCGCCCCCCATGGTTTTAGAGCATTGACTCTTCTAAGAGTCCTAAGAGTCCTGCTTACACTGATGGGGTGCAGCTGTGGGACCCTATTTTAAGAGATGATGTCCTCCACCCAACTCTCAAAAAGCTGAAAGGGTCTTCAGTAGAGATGGATAGTCGAGCTGGGCTATCAGACGGTCACCTCTGTAGCTGTAGTGTCATTTTTCCTATGGTCCAATGTGTAAATTAAACAAAAAAGTGCACGTTTGTTATGATGTCCAAGATGGGGACCAGGATGTGGACATAATAAAAAATTAGGGAACATGATAGGAGACATTTCTACAATACATATAATCATTCTTATCTATCTAATACGATCACAACAGCTCTCCATTCCTGCAGTCCACCACAAGGACCACTCTCTCTAATCCCTGAAAAATGAAATCATCCTCAGTGACGAAGAGAGGGGGCTAAGCGCCCCCCATGGTCTCAGAGCATTGACTCTTCTAAGAGTCCTAAGAGTCCTGCTCACACTGATGGGGTGCAGCTGTGGGACCCTATTTTCAGAGATGATGTCCTCCACCCAACTCTCAAAAAGCTGAAAGGGTCTTCAGTAGAGATGGATAGTCGAGCTGGGCTATCAGACGGTCACCTCTGTAGCTGTAGTGTCATTTTTCCTATGGTCCAATGTGTAAATTAAACAAAAAAGTGCACGTTTGTTATGATTTCCAAGATGGGGACCAGGATGTGGACATAATAAAAAAATAGGGAACATGATAGGAGACATTTCTACAATACATATAATTATTCTTATCTATCTAATACGATGACAACAGCTCTCCATACCTGCAGTCCACCACAAGGACCACCCTCTCTAATCCCTGAAAAATGAAATCATCCTCAGTGACGAAGAGAGGGGGCTAAGCGCACCCCATGGTCTCAAAACATTGACTCTTCTAAGAGTCCTAAGAGTCCTGCTCACACTGATGGGGTGCAGCTGTGGGACCCTATTTTCAGAGATGATGTCCTCCACCCAACTCTCAAAAAGCTGAAAGGGTCTTCAGTAGAGATGGATAGTCGAGCTGGGCTATCAGACGGTCACCTCTGTAGCTGTAGTGTCATTTTTCCTATGGTCCAATGTGTAAATTAAACAAAAAAGTGCACGTTTGTTATGATTTCCAAGATGGGGACCAGGATGTGGACATAATAAAAAAATAGGGAACATGATAGGAGACATTTCTACAATACATATAATCATTCTTATCTATCTAATACGATGACAACAGCTCTCCATACCTTCAGTCCACCACAAGGACCACCCTCTCTATTCCCTGAAAAGTGAAATCATCCTCAGTGACGAAGAGAGGGGGCTAAGCGCCCCCCATGGTCTCAGAGCATTGACTCTTCTAAGAGTCCTAAGAGTCCTGCTCACACTGATGGGGTGCAGCTGTGGGACCCTATTTTCAGAGATGATGTTCTCCACCAAACTCTCAAAAAGCTGAAAGGGTCTTCAGTAGAGATGGATAGTCGAGCTGGGCTATCAGACGGTCACCTCTGTACCTGTAGTGTCATTTTTCCTATGGTCCAAAGTGTAAATTAAACAAAAAAGTGCACGTTTGTTATGATGTCCAAGATGGGGACCAGGATGTGGACATAATAAAAAATTAGGGAACATGATAGGAGACATTTCTACAATACATATAATCATTCTTATCTATTTAATACGATGACAACAGCTCTCCATACCTGCAGTCCACCACAAGGACCACCCTCTCTAATCCCTGAAAAATGAAATCATCCTTAGTGATGAAGAGAGGGGGCTAAACGCCCCCCATGGTCTCAGAGCATTGACTCTTCTAAGAGTCCTAAGAGTCCTGCTCACACTGATGGGGTGCAGCTGTGGGACCCTATTTTCAGAGATGATGTCCTCCACCCAACTCTCAAAAAGCTGAAAGGGTCTTCAGTAGAGATGGATTGTCGAGCTGGGCTATCAGACGGTCACCTCTGTAGTTGTAGTGTCATTTTTCCTATGGTCCAATGTGTAAATTAAACAAAAAAGTGCACGTTTGTTATGATGTCCAAGATGGGGACCAGGATGTGGACATAATAAAAAATTAGGGAACATGATAGGAGACATTTCTACAATACATATAATCATTCTTATCTATCTAATACGATAACAGCTCTCCATACCTGCAGTCCACCACAAGGACCACCCTCTCTAATCCCTGAAAAATGAAATCATCCTCAGTGACGAAGAGAGGGGGCTAAGTGCCCCCAATGGTCTCAGAGCATTGACTCTTCTAAGAGTCCTAAGAGTCCTGCTCACACTGATGGGGTGCAGCTGTGGGACCCTATTTTCAGAGATGATGTCCTCCACCCAACTCTCAAAAAGCTGAAAGGGTCTTCAGTAGAGATGGATAGTCGAGCTGGGCTATCAGACGGTCACCTCTGTAGCTGTAGTGTCATTTTTCCTATGGTCCAATGTGTAAATTAAACAAAAAAGTGCACGTTTGTTATGATGTCCAAGATGGGGACCAGGATGTGGACATAATAAAAAATTAGGGAACATGATAGGAGACATTTCTACAATACATATAATCATTCTTATCTATCTAATACGATGACAACAGCTCTCCATACCTGCAGTCCACCACAAGGACCACCCTCTCTAATCCCTGAAAAATGAAATCATCCTCAGTGACGAAGAGAGGGGGCCAAGCGCCCCCCATGGTACCAGAGCATTGACTCTTCTAAGAGTCCTAAGAGTCCTGCTCACACTGATGGGGTTAAGCTGTGGGACCCTATTTTCAGAGATGATGTCCTCCACCAGACTCTCAAAAAGCTGAAAGGGTCTTCAGTAGAGATGGATAGTCGAGCTGGGCTATCAGACGGTCACCTATGTAGCTGTAGTGTCATTTTTCCTATGGTCCAATGTGTAAATTAAACAAAAAAGTGCACGTTTGTTATGATGTCCAAGATGGGGACCAGGATGTGGACATAATAAAAAATTAGGGAACATGATAGGAGACATTTCTACAATACATATAATCATTCTTATCTATCTAATACGATGACAACAGCTCTCCATACCTGCAGTCCACCACAAGGACCACCCTCTCTAATCCCTGAAAAATGAAATCATCCTCAGTGACGAAGAGAGGGGGCTAAGTGCCCCCAATGGTCTCAGAGCATTGACTCTTCTAAGAGTCCTAAGAGTCCTGCTCACACTGATGGGGTGCAGCTGTGGGACCCTATTTTCAGAGATGATGTCCTCCACCCAACTCTCAAAAAGCTGAAAGGGTCTTCAGTAGAGATGGATAGTCGAGCTGGGCTATCAGACGGTCACCTCTGTAGCTGTAGTGTCATTTTTCCTATGGTCCAATGTGTAAATTAAACAAAAAAGTGCACGTTTGTTATGATGTCCAAGATGGGGACCAGGATGTGGACATAATAAAAAATTAGGGAACATGATAGGAGACATTTCTACAATACATATAATCATTCTTATCTATCTAATACGATGACAACAGCTCTCCATACCTGCAGTCCACCACAAGGACCACCCTCTCTAATCCCTGAAAAATGAAATCATCCTCAGTGACGAAGAGAGGGGGCTAAGCGCCCCCATGGTCTCAGAGCATTAACTCTTCTAAGAGTCCTAAGAGTCCTGCTCACACTGATGGGGTGCAGCTGTGGGACCCTATTTTCAGAGATGATGTCCTCCACCCAACTCTCAAAAAGCTGAAAGGGTCTTCAGTAGAGATGGATAGTCGAGCTAGGCTATCAGACGGTCACCTCTGTAGCTGTAGTGTCATTTTTCCTATGGTCCAATGTGTAAATTAAACAAAAAAGTGCACGTTTGTTATGATGTCCAAGATGGGGACCAGGATGTGGACATAATAAAAAATTAGGGAACATGATAGGAGACATTTCTACAATACATATAATCATTCTTATCTATCTAATACGATGACAACAGCTCTCCATACCTGCAGTCCACCACAAGGACCACCCTCTCTAATCCCTGAAAAATGAAATCATCCTCAGTGACGAAGAGAGGGGGCCAAGCGCCCCCCATGGTACCAGAGCATTGACTCTTCTAAGAGTCCTAAGAGTCCTGCTCACACTGATGGGGTGAAGCTGTGGGACCCTATTTTCAGAGATGATGTCCTCCACCCGACTCTCAAAAAGCTGAAAGGGTCTTCAGTAGAGATGGATAGTCGAGCTGGGCTATCAGACGGTCACCTCTGTAGCTGTAGTGTCATTTTTCCTATGGTCCAATGTGTAAATTAAACAAAAAAGTGCACGTTTGTTATGATGTCCAAGATGGGGACCAGGATGTGGACATAATAAGAAATTAGGGAACATGATAAGAGACATTTCTACAATACATATAATCATTCTTATCTATCTAATACGATGACAACAGCTCTCCATACCTGCAGTCCACCACAAGGACCACCCTCTCTAATCCCTGAAAAATGAAATCATCCTCAGTGACGAAGAGAGGGGGCTAAGTGCCCCCAATGGTCTCAGAGCATTGACTCTTCTAAGAGTCCTAAGAGTCCTGCTCACACTGATGGGGTGCAGCTGTGGGACCCTATTTTCAGAGATGATGTCCTCCACCCAACTCTCAAAAAGCTGAAAGGGTCTTCAGTAGAGATGGATAGTCGAGCTGGGCTATCAGACGGTCACCTCTGTAGCTGTAGTGTCATTTTTCCTATGGTCCAATGTGTAAATTAAACAAAAAAGTGCACGTTTGTTATGATGTCCAAGATGGGGACCAGGATGTGGACATAATAAAAAATTAGGGAACATGATAGGAGACATTTCTACAATACATATAATCATTCTTATCTATCTAATACGATGACAACAGCTCTCCATACCTGCAGTCCACCACAAGGACCACCCTCTCTAATCCCTGAAAAATGAAATCATCCTCAGTGACGAAGAGAGGGGGCTAAGCGCCCCCATGGTCTCAGAGCATTAACTCTTCTAAGAGTCCTAAGAGTCCTGCTCACACTGATGGGGTGCAGCTGTGGGACCCTATTTTCAGAGATGATGTCCTCCACCCAACTCTCAAAAAGCTGAAAGGGTCTTCAGTAGAGATGGATAGTCGAGCTAGGCTATCAGACGGTCACCTCTGTAGCTGTAGTGTCATTTTTCCTATGGTCCAATGTGTAAATTAAACAAAAAAGTGCACGTTTGTTATGATGTCCAAGATGGGGACCAGGATGTGGACATAATAAAAAATTAGGGAACATGATAGGAGACATTTCTACAATACATATAATCATTCTTATCTATCTAATACGATGACAACAGCTCTCCATACCTGCAGTCCACCACAAGGACCACCCTCTCTAATCCCTGAAAAATGAAATCATCCTCAGTGACGAAGAGAGGGGGCCAAGCGCCCCCCATGGTACCAGAGCATTGACTCTTCTAAGAGTCCTAAGAGTCCTGCTCACACTGATGGGGTGAAGCTGTGGGACCCTATTTTCAGAGATGATGTCCTCCACCCGACTCTCAAAAAGCTGAAAGGGTCTTCAGTAGAGATGGATAGTCGAGCTGGGCTATCAGACGGTCACCTCTGTAGCTGTAGTGTCATTTTTCCTATGGTCCAATGTGTAAATTAAACAAAAAAGTGCACGTTTGTTATGATGTCCAAGATGGGGACCAGGATGTGGACATAATAAGAAATTAGGGAACATGATAAGAGACATTTCTACAATACATATAATCATTCTTATCTATCTAATACGATGACAACAGCTCTCCATACCTGCAGTCCACCACAAGGACCACCCTCTCTAATCCCTGAAAAATGAAATCATCCTCAGTGACGAAGAGAGGGGGCTAAGTGCCCCCAATGGTCTCAGAGCATTGACTCTTCTAAGAGTCCTAAGAGTCCTGCTCACACTGATGGGGTGAAGCTGTGGGACCCTATTTTCAGAGATGATGTCCTCCACCCAACTCTCAAAAAGCTGAAAGGGTCTTCAGTAGAGATGGATAGTCGAGCTGGGCTATCAGACGGTCACCTCTGTAGCTGTAGTGTCATTTTTCCTATGGTCCAATGTGTAAATTAAACAAAAAAGTGCACGTTTGTTATGATGTTCAAGATGGGGACCAGGATGTGGACATAATAAAAAATTAGGGAACATGATAGGAGACATTTCTACAATACATATAATCATTCTTATCTATCTAATACGATGACAACAGCTCTCCATACCTGCAGTCCACCACAAGGACCACCCTCTCTAATCCCTGAAAAATGAAATCATCCTCAGTGACGAAGAGAGGGGGCTAAGCGCCCCCATGGTCTCAGAGCATTAACTCTTCTAAGAGTCCTAAGAGTCCTGCTCACACTGATGGGGTGCAGCTGTGGGACCCTATTTTCAGAGATGATGTCCTCCACCCAACTCTCAAAAAGCTGAAAGGGTCTTCAGTAGAGATGGATAGTCGAGCTGGGCTATCAGACGGTCACCTCTGTAGCTGTAGTGTCATTTTTCCTATGGTCCAATGTGTAAATTAAACAAAAAAGTGCACGTTTGTTATGATGTCCAAGATGGGGACCAGGATGTGGACATAATAAAAAATTAGGGAACATGATAGGAGACATTTCTACAATACATATAATCATTCTTATCTATCTAATACGATGACAACAGCTCTCCATACCTGCAGTCCACCACAAGGACCACCCTCTCTAATCCCTGAAAAATGAAATCATCCTCAGTGACGAAGAGAGGGGGCCAAGCGCCCCCCATGGTACCAGAGCATTGACTCTTCTAAGAGTCCTAAGAGTCCTGCTCACACTGATGGGGTGAAGCTGTGGGACCCTATTTTCAGAGATGATGTCCTCCACCCAACTCTCAAAAAGCTGAAAGGGTCTTCAGTAGAGATGGATAGTCGAGCTGGGCTATCAGACGGTCACCTCTGTAGCTGTAGTGTCATTTTTCCTATGGTCCAATGTGTAAATTAAACAAAAAAGTGCACGTTTGTTATGATGTCCAAGATGGGGACCAGGATGTGGACATAATAAGAAATTAGGGAACATGATAGGAGACATTTCTACAATACATATAATCATTCTTATCTATCTAATACGATCACAACAGCTCTCCATACCTGCAGTCCACCACAAGGACCACTCTCTCTAATCCCTGAAAAATTAAATCATCCTCAGTGACGAAGAGAGGGGGCTAAGCGCCCCCCATGGTCTCAGAGCATTGACTCTTCTAAGAGTCCTAAGATTCCTGCTCACACTGATGGGGTGCAGCTGTGGGACCCTATTTTCAGAGATGATGTCCTCCACCCAACTCTCAAAAAGCTGAAAGGGTCTTCAGTAGAGATGGATAGTCGAGCTGGGCTATCAGACGGTCACCTCTGTAGCTGTAGTGTCATTTTTCCTATGGTCCAATGTGTAAATTAAACAAAAAAGTGCACGTTTGTTATGATTTCCAAGATGGGGACCAGGATGTGGACATAATAAAAAAATAGGGAACATGATAGGAGACATTTCTACAATACATATAATCATTCTTATCTATCTAATACGATGACAACAGCTCTCCATACCTGCAGTCCACCACAAGGACCACCCTCTCTAATCCCTGAAAAATGAAATCATCCTCAGTGACGAAGAGAGGGGGCCAAGCGCCCCCCATGGTACCAGAGCATTGACTCTTCTAAGAGTCCTAAGAGTCCTGCTCACACTGATGGGGTGAAGCTGTGGGACCCTATTTTCAGAGATGATGTCCTCCACCCGACTCTCAAAAAGCTGAAAGGGTCTTCAGTAGAGATGGATAGTCGAGCTGGGCTATCAGACGGTCACCTATGTAGCTGTAGTGTCATTTTTCCTATGGTCCAATGTGTAAATTAAACAAAAAAGTGCACGTTTGTTATGATGTCCAAGATGGGGACCAGGATGTGGACATAATAAAAAATTAGGGAACATGATAGGAGACATTTCTACAATACATATAATCATTCTTATCTATCTAATACGATGACAACAGCTCTCCATACCTGCAGTCCACCACAAGGACCACCCTCTCTAATCCCTGAAAAATGAAATCATCCTCAGTGACGAAGAGAGGGGGCTAAGTGCCCCCAATGGTCTCAGAGCATTGACTCTTCTAAGAGTCCTAAGAGTCCTGCTCACACTGATGGGGTGCAGCTGTGGGACCCTATTTTCAGAGATGATGTCCTCCACCCAACTCTCAAAAAGCTGAAAGGGTCTTCAGTAGAGATGGATAGTCGAGCTGGGCTATCAGACGGTCACCTCTGTAGCTGTAGTGTCATTTTTCCTATGGTCCAATGTGTAAATTAAACAAAAAAGTGCACGTTTGTTATGATGTCCAAGATGGGGACCAGGATGTGGACATAATAAAAAATTAGGGAACATGATAGGAGACATTTCTACAATACATATAATCATTCTTATCTATCTAATACGATGACAACAGCTCTCCATACCTGCAGTCCACCACAAGGACCACCCTCTCTAATCCCTGAAAAATGAAATCATCCTCAGTGACGAAGAGAGGGGGCTAAGCGCCCCCATGGTCTCAGAGCATTAACTCTTCTAAGAGTCCTAAGAGTCCTGCTCACACTGATGGGGTGCAGCTGTGGGACCCTATTTTCAGAGATGATGTCCTCCACCCAACTCTCAAAAAGCTGAAAGGGTCTTCAGTAGAGATGGATAGTCGAGCTAGGCTATCAGACGGTCACCTCTGTAGCTGTAGTGTCATTTTTCCTATGGTCCAATGTGTAAATTAAACAAAAAAGTGCACGTTTGTTATGATGTCCAAGATGGGGACCAGGATGTGGACATAATAAAAAATTAGGGAACATGATAGGAGACATTTCTACAATACATATAATCATTCTTATCTATCTAATACGATGACAACAGCTCTCCATACCTGCAGTCCACCACAAGGACCACCCTCTCTAATCCCTGAAAAATGAAATCATCCTCAGTGACGAAGAGAGGGGGCCAAGCGCCCCCCATGGTACCAGAGCATTGACTCTTCTAAGAGTCCTAAGAGTCCTGCTCACACTGATGGGGTGAAGCTGTGGGACCCTATTTTCAGAGATGATGTCCTCCACCCGACTCTCAAAAAGCTGAAAGGGTCTTCAGTAGAGATGGATAGTCGAGCTGGGCTATCAGACGGTCACCTCTGTAGCTGTAGTGTCATTTTTCCTATGGTCCAATGTGTAAATTAAACAAAAAAGTGCACGTTTGTTATGATGTCCAAGATGGGGACCAGGATGTGGACATAATAAGAAATTAGGGAACATGATAGGAGACATTTCTACAATACATATAATCATTCTTATCTATCTAATACGATGACAACAGCTCTCCATACCTGCAGTCCACCACAAGGACCACCCTCTCTAATCCCTGAAAAATGAAATCATCCTCAGTGACGAAGAGAGGGGGCTAAGTGCCCCCAATGGTCTCAGAGCATTGACTCTTCTAAGAGTCCTAAGAGTCCTGCTCACACTGATGGGGTGAAGCTGTGGGACCCTATTTTCAGAGATGATGTCCTCCACCCAACTCTCAAAAAGCTGAAAGGGTCTTCAGTAGAGATGGATAGTCGAGCTGGGCTATCAGACGGTCACCTCTGTAGCTGTAGTGTCATTTTTCCTATGGTCCAATGTGTAAATTAAACAAAAAAGTGCACGTTTGTTATGATGTTCAAGATGGGGACCAGGATGTGGACATAATAAAAAATTAGGGAACATGATAGGAGACATTTCTACAATACATATAATCATTCTTATCTATCTAATACGATGACAACAGCTCTCCATACCTGCAGTCCACCACAAGGACCACCCTCTCTAATCCCTGAAAAATGAAATCATCCTCAGTGACGAAGAGAGGGGGCTAAGCGCCCCCATGGTCTCAGAGCATTAACTCTTCTAAGAGTCCTAAGAGTCCTGCTCACACTGATGGGGTGCAGCTGTGGGACCCTATTTTCAGAGATGATGTCCTCCACCCAACTCTCAAAAAGCTGAAAGGGTCTTCAGTAGAGATGGATAGTCGAGCTGGGCTATCAGACGGTCACCTCTGTAGCTGTAGTGTCATTTTTCCTATGGTCCAATGTGTAAATTAAACAAAAAAGTGCACGTTTGTTATGATGTCCAAGATGGGGACCAGGATGTGGACATAATAAAAAATTAGGGAACATGATAGGAGACATTTCTACAATACATATAATCATTCTTATCTATCTAATACGATGACAACAGCTCTCCATACCTGCAGTCCACCACAAGGACCACCCTCTCTAATCCCTGAAAAATGAAATCATCCTCAGTGACGAAGAGAGGGGGCCAAGCGCCCCCCATGGTACCAGAGCATTGACTCTTCTAAGAGTCCTAAGAGTCCTGCTCACACTGATGGGGTGAAGCTGTGGGACCCTATTTTCAGAGATGATGTCCTCCACCCAACTCTCAAAAAGCTGAAAGGGTCTTCAGTAGAGATGGATAGTCGAGCTGGGCTATCAGACGGTCACCTCTGTAGCTGTAGTGTCATTTTTCCTATGGTCCAATGTGTAAATTAAACAAAAAAGTGCACGTTTGTTATGATGTCCAAGATGGGGACCAGGATGTGGACATAATAAGAAATTAGGGAACATGATAGGAGACATTTCTACAATACATATAATCATTCTTATCTATCTAATACGATCACAACAGCTCTCCATACCTGCAGTCCACCACAAGGACCACTCTCTCTAATCCCTGAAAAATTAAATCATCCTCAGTGACGAAGAGAGGGGGCTAAGCGCCCCCCATGGTCTCAAAGCATTGACTCTTCTAAGAGTCCTAAGATTCCTGCTCACACTGATGGGGTGCAGCTGTGGGACCCTATTTTCAGAGATGATGTCCTCCACCCAACTCTCAAAAAGCTGAAAGGGTCTTCAGTAGAGATGGATAGTCGAGCTGGGCTATCAGACGGTCACCTCTGTAGCTGTAGTGTCATTTTTCCTATGGTCCAATGTGTAAATTAAACAAAAAAGTGCACGTTTGTT
>NW_027444650.1:0-19575 GCF_048569485.1 Anomaloglossus baeobatrachus | reverse complement strand
GATGAATGCAGCATTATCTGGGGATCTGGGATGAATGCGGCATTATCCGGGGGATCGGTGATGAATGCGGGATTATCCGGGGGATCGGTGATGAATGCGGCATTATCCAGGGATCGGTGATGAATGTGGCATTATCCGGGGGATCGGTGATGAATGCGGCATTATCTGGGGGATCGGTGATGAATGCGGCATTATCCGGGGGATCGGTGATGAATGCGGCACTATCCTGAGGATCGGTGATGAATGCGGCATTATCCGGGGGATCGGTGATGAATGCGGCATTATCCGGGTGATCGGTGATGAATTTGGCATTATCCGGGGGATCGATGATGAATGCGGCATTATCCGGGGGATCGGTGACGAATGCGGCATTATCCAGGGATCGGTGATGAATGCGGCATTGTCCGGGATATTGGTGATGAATGCGGCATTATCTGGGGGGTCAGTGATGAATGCGGCATTATCCGGGGGATCGGTGATGAATGCGGCATTATCCGGGGATCGGTGATGAATGCGGCATTGTCCGGGATATTGGTGATGAATGCGGCATTATCTGGGGGGTCAGTGATGAATGCGGCATTATCCGGGGGATCAGTGATGAATGCGGCATTAGCTAGGGGGTCAGTGATGAATGCGGCATTATCCAGGGGATCGGTGATGACTGCGGCAATATCCGGGGATCGGTGATGAATGTGGCAATATCCGGGGATCGGTGATGAATGCAGCATTATCCGGGGGATCGGTGATGAATACAGCATTATCCGGGGGATCGGTGATGAATACGGCATTATCCGGGGGATCGGTGATGAATGCGGGATTATCCGGGGGATCGGTGATGAATGCAGCATTATCCGGGGGATCGGTGATGAATACGTCATTATCCGGGGGATCGGTGATGAATGCAGCATTATCCGGGGGATCGGTGATGAATACGTCATTATCCGGGGGATCGGTGATGAATGCAGCATTATCTGGGGATCTGGGATGAATGCGGCATTATCCGGGGGATCGGTGATGAATGTGGGATTATCCGGGGGATCGGTGATGAATGCAGCATTATCCAGGGATCGGTGATGAATGTGGCATTATCCGGGGGATCGGTGATGAATGCGGCATTATCTGGGGGATCGGTGATGAATGCGGCATTATCTGGGGATCTGTGATGAATGCGGCATTATCCGGGGGATCGGTGATGAATGCGGCACTATCCTGAGGATCGGTGATGAATGCGGCATTATCCAGGGGATCGGTGATGAATGTGGCATTATCCGGGGGATCGGTGATGAATGCGGCATTATCCGGGTGATCGGTGATGAATTTGGCATTATCCGGGGGATCGATGATGAATGCGGCATTATCCGGGGGATCGGTGATGAATGCGGCATTATCCGGGGGATCGGTGACGAATGCGGCATTATCCAGGGATCGGTGATGAATGCGGCATTGTCCGGGATATTGGTGATGAATGCGGCATTATCTGGGGGGTCAGTGATGAATGCGGCATTATCCGGGGGATCGGTGATGAATGCGGCATTATCCGGGGGATCGGTGACGAATGCGGCATTATCCAGGGATCGGTGATGAATGCGGCATTGTCCGGGATATTGGTGATGAATGCGGCATTATCTGGGGGGTCAGTGATGAATGCGGCATTATCCGGGGGATCGGTGATGAATGCGGCATTATCCGGGGATCGATGATGGATGCGGCATTATCCGGGGATCGGTGATGGATGCAGCATTATCCGGGGGATCAGTGATGAATGCGGCATTAGCTAGGGGGTCAGTGATGAATGCGGCATTATCCAGGGGATCGGTGATGACTGCGGCAATATCCGGGGATCGGTGATGAATGCGGCAATATCCGGGGATCGGTGATGAATGCGGCGTTATTCGGGGGATCGGTGATGACTGCGGCATTATCTGGGCGATCGGTGATGAATGCGTCACTATCCGGGGGATCGGTGATGAATGCGACGTTATCCAGGGGATCAGTGATGAATGCGGCATTATCCGGGTGATCAGTGATGAATGCGGCATTATCCGGAGGATCGGTGATGAATGCGGATTTATCTGGGGATCGGTGATGAATGTGGCATTATCTGGGGGATCGGTGATGAATGCGGCGTTATCCGGGGGATCGGTGATGAATGTTGCATTATCCGGGGGATCGGTGATGAATGCGGTATTATCCGGGGGATCGGTGATGAATGCGGCATTATCCGGGGGATCGGTGATGAATGCGGCATTATCCGTGGGAACGATGATGAATGCGGCGTTATCCGGGGGATCGGTGATGAATGCGGCATTATCCGTGGGAACGATGATGAATGCGGCGTTATCCGGGGGATCGGTGATGAATGCGGCATTATCCGGGGGATTGGTGATGAATGCGGCATTATCCGGGGGATCGGTGATGAATGCGGCATTATCCGGGGGATCGGTGGTAAATGCGGTATTATCCGGGGGATCGGTGATGAATGCGGCAATATCCGGGGATCGGTGATGAATGCGGCGTTATCTGGGGGATCGGTGATGAATGCGGCATTATCCGGGGGATCGGTGATGAATGCGGCGTTATTCGGGGGATCTGTGATGAATGCGGCATTATCCGGGGGATCGGTGATGAATGCGGCGTTATTCGGGGGATCGGTGATGAATGCAGCGTTTTCTGGGGGATCGGTGATGAATGTCCGCTCTGGGATCAGCGCATCGAGTCTGCAGTCAGGAAAATAATTAAAATCAAGAGCGACGCTAATTAAAAAGTAAAGGAGTCATTAGGATGATTCACAGAAGCTCCAGAAAGGTGGGCAATAAATCCGGCTCCACGGCCATTAATAACTCCATCTATTAGTGGGAGACCCCCGGCTGCAGTAAAGGGTCCGGTGAACCCCGGGAGGCACAATCTATAGCTGTGAATTCTGCTGCTCATTCACGAGTGCTACAATGTATCATCCCGTAATATTAGTGCAATTACAGGGAATGTCTCCATGGGCCGTATACACAGCTGACACTGACCAGTATTTTATAAGGAATCTGCAGAATCACAGAATTTCCATTTTTACCACTTGGTAGCAAAGCTGTAGCGGGACAGAGGGGGCGGCCGCCGCGGAGCTGCTGCCACTGTGCACTGTATGGGTATACGCAGCGCCGATAGAGGTCAACTCTGCAGTGGAGCAGCGAGACTCGATCTCACTGCTCCACTGCTCTTCATCCTGTAGACTGTAGTGTGGGGGGAATACTGGGGGCCATATTACAGTTTGGGGGGAATACTGGGGGCTATGATACAGTGTGGGGAATAGTGGGGAGCATATTACAGTGTGGGGGGAATACTGGGAGCCATATTACAGTGTGGGGGGAATACTGGGAGCCATATTACAGTGTGGGGGAATACTGGGAGCCATATTACAGTGTGGGGGGAATACTGGGGGCCATATTACAGTGTGGGGAATACTGGGGCCATATTACAGTGTGGGGGGGATACTGGGGGCCATATTACAGTGTGGGGGGATACTGGGGGCCATATTACAGTGTGGGGGGATACTGGGGGCCATATTACAGTGTGGGGGGGAATACTGGGGGCCATATTACAGTTTGGGGGGAATACTGGGGGCTATGATACAGTGTGGGGAATACTGGGGAGCATATTACAGTGTGGGGGGAATACTGGGGGCTATGATACAGTGTGGGGAATAGTGGGGAGCATATTACAGTGTGGGGGGAATACTGGGGGCCATATTACAGTGTGGGGGGAATACTGGGGGCCATATTACAGTGTGGGGGAATACTGGGGCCATATTACAGTGTGGGGGGGGATACTGGGGGCCATATTACAGTGTGGGGGGAATACTGGGAGCCATATTACAGTGTGGGGGAATACTGGGGCCATATTACAGTATGGGGGGATTGCTGGGGGCCATATTACAGTGTGGGGGGAATACTGGGGGCCATATTACAGTGTGGGGGGAATACTGGGAGCCATATTACAGTGTGGGGGAATACTGGGGGCCATATTACAGTGTGAGAGGAATACTGGGGGCCATATTACAGTGTGAGGGGAATACTGGGAGCCATATTACAGTGTGGGGGGAATACTGGGGGCCATATTACAGTGTGGGGGGAATACTGGGAGCCATATTACAGTGTGGGGGAATACTGGGGGCCATATTACAGTGTGAGAGGAATACTGGGGGCCATATTACAGTGTGAGGGGAATACTGGGAGCCATATTACAGTGTGGAGGGAATACTGGGGCCATATTACAGTGTGGGGGGAATACTGGGGGCCATATTACAGTGTGGGGGGATACTGGGGGCCATATTACAGTGTGGGGGGAATACTGGGGGCCATATTACAGTGTGGGGGGAATACTGGGGGCCATATTACAGTGTGGGGGGAATACTGGGGGCCATATTACAGTGTAGGGGGAATACTGGGGGCCATATTACAGTTTGGGGGGAATACTGGGGGCCATAATACAGTGTGGGGGGATACTGGGGGCCATATTACAGTGTGGGGGGATACTGGGGGCCATATTACAGTGTGGAGGGAATACTGGGGGCCATATTACAGTGTGGGGGGAATACTGGGGGCCATATTACAGTGTGGGGGGAATACTGGGGGCCATATTACAGTGTGGGGGGAATACTGGGGGCCATGATACAGTATGGGGGGAATACTGAGGGCCATATTACAGTATGGGGGGAATACTGGGAGCCATATTACAGTGTGGGGGAATACTGGGGGTCATATTACAGTGTGGGGGGAATACTGGGAGCCATATTACAGTGTGGGGGGAATACTGGGGGCCATATTACAGTGTGGGGGGAATACTGGGGGCCATATTACAGTGTGGGGGGAATACTGGGGGCCATATTACAGTGTGGGAGGATACTGGGGGCCATATTACAGTATGGGAGGAATACTGGGGGCCATATTACAGTTTGGGGGGAATACTGGGGGCCATAATACAGTGTGGGGGAATACTGGGGGCCATATTACAGTGTGGAGGGAATACTGGGGGCCATATTACAGTGTGGGGGGAATACTGGGGGCCATATTACAGTGTGGGGGGAATACTGGGGGCCATATTACAGTGTGGGGGGAATACTGGGGGCCATATTACAGTGTGGGGGGGATACTTGGGGCCATGATACAGTATGGGGGGAATACTGAGGGCCATATTACAGTATGGGGGGAATACTGGGAGCCATATTACAGTGTGGGGGGAATACTGGGAGCCATATTACAGTGTGGGGGAATACTGGGAGCCATATTACAGTGTGGGGGGAATACTGGGGGCCATATTACAGTGTGGGGGGAATGCTTGGGGCATATTACAGTATGGGAGGAATACTGGGGGCCATATTACAGTGTCGGGGGAATACTGGGCGCCATGATACAGTTTGGGGGGAATACTGTGGGCTATATTACAGTGTGGGGGGAATACTGGGAGCCATATTACAGTGTGGGGGGAATACTGGGGGCCATGATACAGTTGGGGGGAATACTGGGGGTCATATTACAGTGTGGGGGGGAATACTAAAGGTCATATTACAGTGTGGGGGGATACTGGGGGCCATATTACAGTGTGGGGGGGATACTGGGGGCCATATTATAGTGTGGGGTGAATACTGGGGGCCATATTACAGTGTGGGGGGAATACTGGAAGCCATGTTACAGTGTGGGGGAATACTGGGGCCATATTACAGTGTGAGGGGAATACTGGAAGCCATATTACAGTGTGGGGGGATACTGGGAGCCATATTACAGTGTGGGGGGAATACTGGGAGCCATATTACAGTGTGGGGGAATACTGGGGCCATATTACAGTATGGGGGGAATACTGGGGCCATATTACAGTGTAGGGGGAATACTGGGAGCCATATTACAGTGTAGGGGGAATACTGGGGGCCATATTACAGTGTGGGGGGAATACTGGGAGCCATATTACAGTGTGGGGGAATACTGGGGCCATATTACAGTGTGGGGGGAATACTGGGGGCCATATTACAGTGTGGGGGGAATACTGGGGGCCATATTACAGTGTGGGGAATACTGGGGGCCATGATACAGTTGGGGGGAATACTGGGGGCCATATTACAGTGTGGGGGGAATACTGGGGGCCATATTACAGTGTGGGGGGAATACTGGGGGCCATATTACAGTGTAGGGGGAATACTGGGGGCCATATTACAGTGTGGGGGAATACTGGAAGCCATATTACAGTGTGGGGGAATACTGGGGCCATATTACAGTGTAGGGGGAATACTGGAAGCCATATTACAGTGTGGGGGAATACTGGGGCCATATTACAGTGTGAGGGGAATACTGGGAGCCATATTACAGTGTGGGGGGGATACTGGGGGCCATATTACAGTGGGGGGGGAATACTGGGAGCCATATTACAGTGTGGGGGAATACTGGGGCCATATTACAGTATGGGGGGATTGCTGGGGGCCATATTACAGTGTGGGGGGAATACTGGGGGCCATATTACAGTGTGGGGGGAATACTGGGAGCCATATTACAGTGTGAGAGGAATACTGGGGCCATATTACAGTGTGGAGGGAATACTGGGGGCCATATTACAGTGTGAGGGGAATACTGGGAGCCATATTACAGTGTGGGGGGAATACTGGGGGCCATATTACAGTGTGGGGGAATACTGGGAGCCATATTACAGTGTGGGGGGAATACTGGGAGCCATATTACAGTGTGAGAGGAATACTGGGGGCCATATTACAGTGTGAGGGGAATACTGGGAGCCATATTACAGTGTGGGGGGAATACTGGGGGCCATATTACAGTGTGGGGGAATACTGGGGGCCATATTACAGTGTGGGGGGAATACTGGAAGCCATGTTACAGTGTGGGGGGATACTGGGGGCCATATTACAGTGTGGGGGAATACTGGGAGCCATATTACAGTGTGGGGGAATACTGGGGGCCATATTACAGTGTGAGAGGAATACTGGGGGCCATATTACAGTGTGAGGGGAATACTGGGAGCCATATTACAGTGTGGAGGGAATACTGGGGCCATATTACAGTGTGGGGGGAATACTGGGGGCCATATTACAGTGTGGGGGGATACTGGGGGCCATATTACAGTGTGGGGGGAATACTGGGGGCCATATTACAGTGTGGGGGGAATATTGGGGGCCATATTACAGTGTGGGGGGAATACTGGGGGCCATATTACAGTGTAGGGGGAATACTGGGGGCCATAATACAGTTTGGGGGGAATACTGGGGGCCATAATACAGTGTGGGGGGATACTGGGGGCCATATTACAGTGTGGGGGGATACTGGGGGCCATATTACAGTGTGGAGGGAATACTGGGGGCCATATTACAGTGTGGGGGGAATACTGGGGGCCATATTACAGTGTGGGGGGAATACTGGGGGCCATATTACAGTGTGGGGGGAATACTGGGGGCCATGATACAGTATGGGGGGAATACTGAGGGCCATATTACAGTATGGGGGGAATACTGGGAGCCATATTACAGTGTGGGGGAATACTGGGGGTCATATTACAGTGTGGGGGGAATACTGGGAGCCATATTACAGTGTGGGGGGAATACTGGGGGCCATATTACAGTGTGGGGGGAATACTGGGGGCCATATTACAGTGTGGGAGGATACTGGGGGCCATATTACAGTATGGGAGGAATACTGGGGGCCATATTACAGTTTGGGGGGAATACTGGGGGCCATAATACAGTGTGGGGGAATACTGGGGGCCATATTACAGTGTGGAGGGAATACTGGGGGCCATATTACAGTGTGGGGGGAATACTGGGGGCCATATTACAGTGTGGGGGGAATACTGGGGGCCATATTACAGTGTGGGGGGAATACTGGGGGCCATATTACAGTGTGGGGGGGATACTGGGGGCCATGATACAATATGGGGGGAATACTGAGGGCCATATTACAGTATGGGGGGAATACTGGGAGCCATATTACAGTGTGGGGGGAATACTGGGAGCCATATTACAGTGTGGGGGAATACTGGGAGCCATATTACAGTGTGGGGGGAATACTGGGGGCCATATTACAGTGTGGGGGGAATGCTTGGGGCATATTACAGTATGGGAGGAATACTGGGGGCCATATTACAGTGTCGGGGGAATACTGGGCGCCATGATACAGTTTGGGGGGAATACTGTGGGCTATATTACAGTGTGGGGGGAATACTGGGAGCCATATTACAGTGTGGGGGGAATACTGGGGGCCATGATACAGTTGGGGGGAATACTGGGGGTCATATTACAGTGTGGGGGGGAATACTAAAGGTCATATTACAGTGTGGGGGGATACTGGGGGCCATATTACAGTGTGGGGTGAATACTGGGGGCCATATTACAGTGTGGGGGGAATACTGAAAGCCATGTTACAGTGTGGGGGAATACTGGGGCCATATTACAGTGTGAGGGGAATACTGGAAGCCATATTACAGTGTGGGGGGATACTGGGAGCCATATTACAGTGTGGGGGGAATACTGGAAGCCATATTACAGTGTGGGGGGATACTGGGAGCCATATTACAGTGTGGGGGGAATACTGGGAGCCATATTACAGTGTGGGGGGGATACTGGGGGCCATATTACAGTGTGGGGGGAATACTGGGAGCCATATTACAGTGTGGGGGAATACTGGGGCCATATTACAGTGTGGGGGAATACTGGGGGGCATATTACAGTGTAGGGGGAATACTGGGGCCATATTACAGTGTGGGGGAATACTGGGGGCCATATTACAGTGTGGGGTGAATACTGGGGGCCATATTACAGTGTGGGGGGAATACTGAAAGCCATGTTACAGTGTGGGGGAATACTGGGGCCATATTACAGTGTGAGGGGAATACTGGAAGCCATATTACAGTGTGGGGGGATACTGGGAGCCATATTACAGTGTGGGGGGAATACTGGAAGCCATATTACAGTGTGGGGGGATACTGGGAGCCATATTACAGTGTGGGGGGAATACTGGGAGCCATATTACAGTGTGGGGGGGATACTGGGGGCCATATTACAGTGTGGGGGGAATACTGGGAGCCATATTACAGTGTGGGGGAATACTGGGGCCATATTACAGTGTGGGGGAATACTGGGGCCATATTACAGTGTGGGGGAATACTGGGGCCATATTACAGTGTGGGGGGAATACTGGGGCCATATTACAGTGTAGGGGGAATACTGGGAGCCATATTACAGTGTAGGGGGAATACTGGGGGCCATATTACAGTGTGGGGGGAATACTGGGAGCCATATTACAGTGTGGGGGAATACTGGGGCCATATTACAGTGTGGGGGGAATACTGGGGGCCATATTACAGTGTGGGGTGAATACTGGGGGCCATATTACAGTGTGGGGGGAATACTGGGGGCCATATTACAGTGTGGGGGGGAATACTGGGGGCCATGATACAGTATGGGGGGAATACTGAGGGCCATATTACAGTATGGGGGGAATACTGGGGGCCATATTACAGTGTGGGGGGAATACTGGGAGCCATATTACAGTGTGGGGGGGATACTGGGGGCCATATTACAGTGTGGGGGGAATACTGGGAGCCATATTACAGTGTGGGGGAATACTGGGGCCATATTACAGTGTGGGGGGAATACTGGGGGCCATATTACAGTGTGGGGGAATACTGGGGCCATATTACAGTGTCGGGGGAATACTGGGGGCCATGATACAGTTTGGGGGGAATACTGTGGGCTATATTTCAGTGTGGGGTGAATACTGGGGGCCATATTACAGTGTGGGGGAATACTGGGGCCATATTACAGTATGGGGGGAATACTGGAGGCCATATTACAGTGTGGGGGGAATACTGGGAGCCATTTTACAGTGTGGGGGGGATACTGGGGGCCATATTACAGTGTGGGGGGAATACTGGGAGCCATATTACAGTGTGGGGGAATACTGGGGGCCATATTACAGTGTGGGGGAATACTGGGGGGCATATTACAGTGTGGGGGGAATACTGGGAGCCATATTACAGTTTGGGGGAATACTGGGGGCCATAATACAGTGTGGGGGGATACTGGGGGCCATGATACAGTGTGGGGGGAATACTGGGGGCCATATTACAGTGTGGGGGGAATACTGAGGGCCATATTACAGTATGGGGGGAATACTGGGGGCCATATTACAGTATGGGGGGAATACTGGGGGCCATATTACAGTATGGGGGGAATACTGGGGGCCATATTACAGTGTGGGGGGAATACTGGGGCCCATATTACAGTGTCGGGGGAATACTGGGGGCCATGATACAGTTTGGGGGGAATACTGTGGGCTATATTTCAGTGTGGGGTGAATACTGGGGGCCATATTACAGTGTGGGGGAATACTGGGGCCATATTACAGTATGGGGGGAATACTGGAGGCCATATTACAGTGTGGGGGGAATACTGGGAGCCATTTTACAGTGTGGGGGGGATACTGGGGGCCATATTACAGTGTGGTGGGAATACTGGGAGCCATATTACAGTGTGGGGGAATACTGGGGGCCATATTACAGTGTGGGGGAATACTGGGGGGCATATTACAGTGTGGGGGGAATACTGGGAGCCATATTACAGTTTGGGGGAATACTGGGGGCCATAATACAGTGTGGGGGGATACTGGGGGCCATGATACAGTGTGGGGGGAATACTGGGGGCCATATTACAGTGTGGGGGGAATACTGAGGGCCATATTACAGTATGGGGGGAATACTGGGGGCCATATTACAGTATGGGGGGAATACTGGGGGCCATATTACAGTATGGGGGGAATACTGGGGGCCATATTACAGTGTGGGGGGAATACTGGGGCCCATATTACAGTGTGAGGGGAATACTGGGGGCCATATTACAGAATGGGGGGAATACTGGGGGCCATATTACAGTGTGGGGGGAATACTGGGGGCCATATTACAGTGTGGGGGGAATACTGGAGGCCATATTACAGTGTGGGGGGATACTGGGGGCCATATTACAGTGTGGGGGGAATACTGGGGCCATATTACAGTGTGGAGGGAATACTGGGGGCCATATTACAGTGTGGGGGGAATACTGGGGGCCATATTACAGTGTGGGGGGAATACTGGGGGCCATATTACAGTGTGGGGGGAATACTGGGGGCCATATTACAGTGTGGGGGGAATACTGGGGGCCATATTACAGTGTGGGGGGAATACTGGGGGCCATATTATAGTGTGGGGGAAATACTGGGGCCATATTACAGTGTGGAGGGAATACTTTGGGCCATATTACAGTGTGGGGGGAATACTGGGGGCCATATTATAGTGTGGGGGGAATACTGGGGGCCATATTACAGTGTGGGGGGAATACTGGGGGCCATATTACAGTGTGGGGGGAATACTGGGGCCATATTACAGTGTGGGGGAAATACTGGGGGCCATATTACAGTGTGGGGGGAATACTGGGGCCATATTACAGTGTGGGGGGAATACTGGGGCCATATTACAGTGTGGGGGGAATACTGGGGGCCATATTACAGTGTGGGGGAAATACTGGGGGCCATATTACAGTCTTGGCGAGGCAATCTTTCCTATGGTTGTGTTTCCATGTGCAAAAATATCACTCTTCTGCTACGATTTTTCCGCAGTCGTCTGAACCAAATTACCTAAAAGCAATCTGCTCTGATTATCACATTCTTGTTGCAATAAACATCTGCTGCATTTTGCTACTTTTTTATGTTTTTGGCTCAGAATTATTGCAGCGTTTTTTATGTTTTTTTGGGTCTGAGAAGCTGAACTTCTGCATTACGAGACACCGAGAAGCCCTGAAGGCAGAAAACTGCACCAAACAGCGCTGCGCTCCACGGCAGACCGGAGTTTACACGGAGTCACATCCGCTCGGCTTCAATTGCTAAATGCAAAAAAACTGGAGAAAAAAAACCTCAGAAATTGATCTTATGAGAAGTATTTTTGATTTTTTAATTGTGTTTTTATGCTGTAACATCGGGGACTGTGCGGCTGAGCTTTCATATTTGCACCGAACCACAGAGACCCCTAAAACAAAACGATCTGCACTCTCTGAGGTTTAGCGCAGGATTTCTATTTTTGCATATTTTGCAAATTTTTGTTAATTTGCAATCGCTTTTACCCCGGGGTTCACAGCTTTGTGTCACTCTTCTTCCAAAACCAAAATTCCACCGAAACCCCCAGCCTGTTGCACGCGTATTTTCTAACATGAGCGATGTTGGAATGTTTTGATACATATTGTGTAAATATTTATCTTTAAATCTGATGTAATACAATGTAGCTCCTACTTTGTGTCGGTGTGCACTGCTCAGGGTCAGAGTCAGTATTATGTGCGCACACAGCTTTGACGCTGCGTTGTGCGTTTTTGGCCACACAAAATGGCAAAAAACGCACCCGAAAAAAGCGCAAATGTACCGCCCCGCGCTCAGCTGCAGCTGAGCCACTCGGGTCCGGGCTCGTTTGGTGGGTGGCTCAAGCGTCTCCGGACCCGGGGGTCACGTCGCTCTGCAAGGGGTTGCTGGCGATCTGGATTGGGGGGTGTTAGGTAGGTGTACGGCCGGAGCCGTGTTTAAGTTCATGACGCCACCCACGGGATGTGGTGAAAGTGTAGACACCACCGCTGCTGTTACGGGGCACCCGGGGGAGATGGTCGTGCAGCAAGTTGTTAACCCCTCCGTGGGCAGGGATGATGGCCCCGGGACCCGTTGGAGAGAGTAGCTGGGCGGTGCAGGGCGGTGCGCGGCCGGGTGGCACTGTTGTACTCACGATTATAGACACACACAAGTCTCTGGTAAACAAAGTTGATGGTGGTCGGTGCCCGCAGCCGGCTGCGTCTGGTCCCCCACCCGGGTTGGTGGTCTTGGCCTTTCTTCTGCACCGTGTAGTGTATGTGTAGACTGCCTGTGCTTCAGCAACGGTAGTCCGCTCCCCGGCGGTATGTATGTGTCGGTGGAGCCCGTTTGCCCGCAGACGCTGGCCCGTGGGATCTCTGCCTGTGCGGTGGCTTTCTATCCCCCTCGTTGGGCTGTTGCCTTCAGTCTGGACTTGGGATGGGAATGGACCTAAAGTCCAGACCTCAATCAGTAAACTCGACGTGGTCCAGTGGCTTCTGGGCCTCGTTCCGGGTCTGAGTACCCCCCCTGGTGCTCCGGTTTCCAGTCGGTTCCCCGGTTCGGTACCAGCGGGCCACTAACCTGTCCCGGTCCCTTACGGTTCCACCTGGCCGTCTTCCCGGCTCCTGCAGGTGGCAACCACCGTCTGCCTCCTAGCCAAGGTACCAGGGCTACGACCCTCACACCTGTCAGTTTCCGCTGCAGACCTGTCACCACAGACCTGCTGCACTCTACTCCTCTCAACTCCAACTGGCCACTGGCCACCGACAAACTCCTCTGTTTCTCCTGCCTCCGGCCCTCTGGACTCCTCGGTGGGCGTGGCCAACCGCCTGGCTCCGCCCCCTGGTGTGACAATAAAGCTCAGAGGGAGGTGACTAGGTTTTAATGTGGTTGGCTGCTGTTACCTTTTTAGGGGACCGGTGTTATGCGGGGCCTACCTGTGACTACCTGGCTAGTCCAGGGCGTCACAGAAAAACGCCGCGAAAACCGCTCAGTGCGCACATAGCCTTAGGAGAGGACGGCCCTGGTGTGATTGTGGTGCAGATGCCAAGTCTCTGGGGGGCTCTCGCACCATCGCAGCGTGGGCATCCGGGGTTTCTTGTTTCGGTCAGTGTGTGCGTTGTGTGCAAACAATATAATGAATCCACCCGTCACCTGGACGCGCCGCCATCAGCCAGATGAGGACATGTTGTTGTTGTTTTTTTCCATCGCTCTTAGCATTTATCTCCTGCAGAAAGCTGATGTTGGAGCAGCCGCAACATAATAAGCTTATAATAGACACATTTACTATGTACGTTTTGGGCGTCCATTAACGTAATTGCATAATGTGGCAAGTCTTTTGTATCTCGGAGCGCAAATTCTGATCGGTGCACATTATAGACATGCTGGAATATAGATGTAGCAGAGTCGGTCCAGCTAATAACATGATAAATACTGTCGGAGTGTGCACCCACCGTGCTACGGACCAGGCTTACCCTGGAGGGGCGTAGCTGGGTGGCTCCTGATCTTCACTGGAGCCTCTGGTGGGGAGGATAGACCTGGTCGCAGGTAGTCGTCAGGTGCCACTCCAGGGCAGTCCCCGGATCTGCAACAGCTGACCGGCGGGTCAAGGCAGATGTACGCCGTACAGGAGGGCTAGGAAGAGGCATAGTCAGATGGCCCAAGGTCGGGGCAGGCAGCACAGGTTCAGAATACAAGCCAGGGTCAGATCTGGATATACAGATACACAAGCCGGGGTCAGGAGCGGAGAGATCAGGGTATACGGGTACAGAAGCCGGGGTCAGGAGCGGAGAGATCAGGGTATACGGGTACAGAAGCCGGGGTCAGGAGCGGAGAGATCAGGGTATACGGGTACAGAAGCCGGGGTCAGGAGCGGAGAGATCAGGGTATACGGGTACACCAGCCGGGGTCAGGAGTGGAGAGATCAGGGTATACGGGTACAGAAGCCGGGGTCAGGAGCGGAGAGATCAGGGTATACGGGTACAGAAGCCGGGGTCAGGAGCGGAGAGATCAGGGTATACGAGTACACCAGCCGAGGTCAGAGGTGGAGAGATCAGGGTATACGGGTACACCAGCCGAGGTCAGGAGCGGAGAGATCAGGGTATACGGGTACACAAGCCGAGGTCAGTAGCGGAGAGATCAGGGTATACGGGTACACCAGCCGAGGTCAGGAGCGGAGAGATCAGGGTATACGGGTACACAAGCCGGGGTCAGGAGCGGAGAGATCAGGGTATACGAGTACACCAGCCGGGGTCAGGAGCGGAGAGATCAGGGTATACGAGTACACCAGCCGAGGTCAGGAGCAGAGAGATCAGGGTATACGAGTACACCAGCCGAGGTCAGGAGCGGAGAGATCAGGGTATACGGGTACACCAGCCGGGGTCAGGAGCAGAGAGATCAGGGTATACGAGTACACCAGCCGGGGTCAGGAGCGGAGAGATCAGGGTATACGGGTACACCAGCCGGGGTCAGGAGCAGAGAGATCAGGGTATACGGGTACACCAGCCGGGGTCAGGAGCAGAGAGATCAGGGTATACGAGTACACCAGCCGGGGTCAGGAGCGGAGAGATCAGGGTATACGGGTACACCAGCCGGGGTCAGGAGCAGAGAGATCAGGGTATACGGGTACACCAGCCGGGGTCAGGAGCAGAGAGATCAGGGTATACGGGTACAGAAGCCGGGGTCAGGAGCGGAGAGATCAGGGTATACGGGTACACCAGCCGCGGTCAGGAGCAGAGAGATCAGGATATACGGGTACACAAGCCGGGGTCAGGAGCGGAGAGATCAGGGTATACGGGTACACCAGCCGGGGTCAGGAGCGGAGAGATCAGGGTATACAAGTACACAAGCCGGGGTCAGGAGCGGAGAGATCAGGGTATACGGGTACAGAAGCCGGGGTCAGGAGCGGAGAGATCAAGGTATACAAGTACACAAGCCGGGGTCAGGAGCGGAGAGATCAGGGTATACGGGTACACCAGCCGGGGTCAGGAGCGGAGAGATCAGGGTATACGGGTACACCAGCCGGGGTCAGGAGCGGAGAGATCAGGGTATACGGGTACACCAGCCGGGGTCAGGAGCGGAGAGATCAGGGTATACGGGTACACCAGCCGGGGTCAGGAGTGGAGAGATCAGTGTATACGGGTACACCAGCCGGGGTCAGGAGCGGAGAGATCAGGGTATACGGGTACAGAAGTCGGGGTCAGGAGCGGAGAGATCAGGGTATACGGGTACAGAAGCCGGGGTCAGGAGCGGAGAGATCAGGGTATACGAGTACACCAGCCGGGGTCAGGAGTGGAGAGATCAGGGTATACGGGTACACAAGCCGGGGTTAGGAGCGGAGAGATCAGGGTATACGGGTACAGAAGTCGGGGTCAGGAGCGGAGAGATCAGGGTATACGGGTACAGAAGTCGGGGTCAGGAGTGGAGAGATCAGGGTATACGGGTACAGAAGCCGGGGTCAGGAGCGGAGAGATCAGGGTATACGGGTACACAAGCCGGGGTCAGGAGCGGAGAGATCAGGGTATACGGGTACAGAATCCGGGGTCAGGAGCGGAGAGATCAGGGTATACGGGTACACAAGCCGGGGTCAGGAGCGGAGAGATCAGGGTATACGGGTACAGAAGTCGGGGTCAGGAGCGGAGAGATCAGGGTATACGGGTACACAAGTCGGGGTCAGGAGCGGAGAGATCAGGGTATACGGGTACACCAGCCGGGGTCAGGAGCGGAGAGATCAGGGTATACGAGTACAGAAGCCGGGGTCAGGAGCGGAGAGATCAGGGTATACGGGTACACCAGCCGGGGTCAGGAGCGGAGAGATCAGGGTATACGGGTACACAAGCCGAGGTCAGGAGCAGAGAGATCAGGGTATACGAGTACACCAGCCGGGGTCAGGAGCGGAGAGATCAGGGTATAAGGGTACACCAGCCGGGGTCAGGAGCGGAGAGATCAGGGTATACGGGTACACCAGCCGGGGTCAGGAGCAGAGAGATCAGGGTATACGGGTACAGAAGCCGGGGTCAGGAGCGGAGAGATCAGGGTATACGGGTACACCAGCCGGGGTCAGGAGCAGAGAGATCAGGATATACGGGTACACAAGCCGGGGTCAGGAGCGGAGAGATCAGGGTATACGGGTACACCAGCCGGGGTCAGGAGCGGAGAGATCAGGGTATACGAGTACAGAAGCCGGGGTCAGGGGTGGAGAGATCAGGGTATACGGGTACACCAGCCGGGGTCAGGAGCGGAGAGATCAGGGTATACGGGTACAGAAGCCGGGGTCAGGAGCGGAGAGATCAGGGTATACGGGTACAGATGTCGGGGTCAGGAGCGGAGAGATCAGGGTATACGGGTACAGAAGTCGGGGTCAGGAGCGGAGAGATCAGGGTATACGGGTACACAAGCCGGGGTCAGGAGCGGAGAGATCAGGGTATACGGGTACACCAGCCGGGGTCAGGAGCGGAGAGATCAGGGTATACGAGTACAGAAGCCGGGGTCAGGGGTGGAGAGATCAGGGTATACGGGTACACCAGCCGGGGTCAGGAGCGGAGAGATCAGGGTATACGGGTACAGAAGCCGGGGTCAGGAGCGGAGAGATCAGGGTATACGGGTACAGATGTCGGGGTCAGGAGCGGAGAGATCAGGGTATACGGGTACAGAAGTCGGGGTCAGGAGCGGAGAGATCAGGGTATACGGGTACACCAGCCGGGGTCAGGAGCAGAGAGATCAGGGTATACGGGTACAGAAGCCGGGGTCAGGGGTGGAGAGATCGTGGGGGTTCCGGATGTCGGTCCCCGGCCGTTCAGACATTGATGACCTATCCTAGGGACAGACCATCAATGTAAAAGTAGTGGCCAAACTCTTTAGTGACTGAGAGGACAGAGCTCAGTTTTGTGGCGTATTGAATGTGAAGAGCCTGGGCACTTGTCGACACTTCGTTATGAGCTTGGCCATTATGGTTACTGTCTATGCAGAGCGCAGAAGCTAATGACAAAGTCATCAAAAGTGCTGCACTTTGCATGTTACACCGGCAGATCAGGATTGCAATTTGTGGAGTAAAAGGGCAGACATGGGCCCATTCGGAGGGCGGTCTGCACTGGCGGAAGGGAGCTAAGCAGTGTTTGTGCTCCATGGGTGGTGGTCCCTGGTTTTACAATGGAAGGTCATGGGGGTCCCATTCTTTCAGCCATACCGTGCGGATTGTTTCAGCCATACCGTGCGGATTGTTTTCAGCCGCACCGTGCGGATTGTTTTCAGCCATACCGTGCGGATTGTTTCAGCCATACCGTGCAGATTGTTTCAGCCATACCGTGCAGATTGTTTCAGCCATACCGTGCAGATTGTGTCAGCCATACCGTGCGGATTGTTTTAGCCATACCGTGCAGATTCTTTTCAGCCATACCGTGCAGATTGTTTCAGCCATACCGTGCAAATTCTTTTCAGCCATACCGTGCAGATTGTTTCAGCCATACCGTGCAGATTGTGTCAGCCATACCGTGCGGATTGTTTTCAGCCATACCGTGCGGATTGTTTCAGCCATACCGTGCGGATTGTTTCAGCCATACCGTGCGGATTGTTTCAGCCATACCGTGCGGATTGTTTCAGCCATACCGTGCGGATTGTTTCAGCCATACTGTGCGGATTGTTTCAGCCATACCGTGCAGATTCTTTTCAGCCATACCGTGCAGATTGTGTCAGCCGTACCGTGCAGATTGTGTCAGCCATACCGTGCAGATTGTTTCAGCCATACCGTGCGGATTGTTTCAGCCATACCGTGCGGATTGTTTCAGCCATACCGTGCAGATTGTTTCAGCCATACCGTGCGGATTGTTTTCAGCCATACCGTGCGGATTGTTTCAGCCATACCGTGCGGATTGTTTCAGCCATACCGTGCGGATTGTTTCAGCCATACCGTGCGGATTGTTTCAGCCATACCGTGCGGATTGTTTCAGCCATACCGTGCGGATTGTTTCAGCCATACCGTGCGGATTGTTTTCAGCCATACCGTGCGGATTGTTTTCAGCCATACCGTGCGGATTGTTTCAGCCATACCGTGCGGATTGTTTCAGCCATACCGTGCGGATTGTTTCAGCCATACCGTGCGGATTGTTTCAGCCATACCGTGCGGATTGTTTCAGCCGTACCGTGCGGATTGTTTCAGCCATACCGTGCAGATTCTTTTCAGCCATACCGTGCAGATTGTGTCAGCCGTACCGTGCAGATTGTGTCAGCCATACCGTGCAGATTGTTTCAGCCATACCGTGCGGATTGTTTCAGCCATACCGTGCGGATTGTTTCAGCCATACCGTGCAGATTGTTTCAGCCATACCGTGCGGATTGTTTTCAGCCATACCGTGCGGATTGTTTCAGCCATACCGTGCGGATTGTTTCAGCCATACCGTGCGGATTGTTTCAGCCATACCGTGCGGATTGTTTCAGCCATACCGTGCGGATTGTTTCAGCCATACCGTGCGGATTGTTTCAGCCATACCGTGCGGATTGTTTCAGCCATACCGTGCGGATTGTTTCAGCCATACCGTGCGGATTGTTTCAGCCATACCGTGCGGATTGTTTCAGCCATACCGTGCGGATTGTTTCAGCCATACCGTGCGGGTTGTTTCAGCCATACAGTGCGGATTGTTTCAGCCATACCGTGCGGATTGTTTCAGCCATACCGTGCGAATTGTTTCAGCCATACCGTGCGGATTGTTTCAGCCATACCGTGCGGATTTTTGTGCCCAGTGATCGGTTGGAGGCTCTGACACATGAGACGTGACCGTTGCTCTGATGATCTGACCGGCTGTGAGTTTCCACCTGGAGGGATAATTCTGCTGATACAAGGTACCAGCAGGTAACGCTATCGGCCGGCGCACCGCCCCATGTATCGGGAATGGATGGAGACAATGCCGCGCCGTCGCCTTCTGCCGGATATGTAAATTCTGAGCATTGAAATGTTATC
>NW_027444649.1:0-19577 GCF_048569485.1 Anomaloglossus baeobatrachus | reverse complement strand
GACCCTTTCAGCTTTTTGAGAGTTGGGTGGAGGACATCATCTCTGAAAATAGGGTCCCACAGCTGCACCCCATCAGTGTGAGCAGGACTCTTAGGACTCTTAGAAGAGTCAATGCTCTGAGACCATGGGGGGCGCTTAGCCCCCTCTCTTCGTCACTGAGGATGATTTCATTTTTCAGGGATTAGAGAGGGTGGTCCTTGTGGTGGACTGCAGGTATGGAGAGCTGTTGTCATCGTATTAAATAGATAAGAATGATTATATGTATTGTAGAAATGTCTCCTATCATGTTCCCTAATTTTTTATTATGTCCACATCCTGGTCCCCATCTTGGACATCATAACAAACGTGCACTTTTTTGTTTAATTTACACATTGGACCATAGGAAAAATGACACTACAGCTACAGAGGTGACCGTCTGATAGCCCAGCTCGACTATACATCTCTACTGAAGACCCTTTCAGCTTTTTGAGAGTTGGGTGGAGAACATCATCTCTGAAAATAGGGTCCCACAGCTGCACCCCATCAGTGTGAGCAGGACTCTTAGGACTCTTAGAAGAGTCAATGTTTTGAGACCATGGGGGGCGCTTAGCCCCCTCTCTTCGTCACTGAGGATGATTTCACTTTTCAGGGAATAGAGAGGGTGGTACTTGTGGTGGACTGCAGGTATGGAGAGCTGTTGTCATCGTATTAGATAGATAAGAATGATTATATGTATTGTAGAAATGTCTCCTATCATGTTCCCTATTTTTTTATTATGTCCACATCCTGGTCCCCATCTTGGAAATCATAACAAACGTGCACTTTTTTGTTTAATTTACACATTGGACCATAGGAAAAATGACACTACAGCTACAGAGGTGACCGTCTGGTAGCCCAGCTCGACTATCCATCTCTACTGAAGACCCTTTCAGCTTTTTGAGAGTTGGGTGGAGGACATCATCTCTGAAAATACGGTCCCACAGCTGCACCCCATCAGTGTGAGCAGGACTCTTAGGACTCTTAGAAGAGTCAATGTTTTGAGACCATGGGGGGCGCTTATCCCCCTCTCTTCGTCACTGAGGATGATTTCATTTTTCAGGGATTAGAGAGAGTGGTCCTTGTGGTGGACTGCAGGTATGGAGAGCTGTTGTGATCGTATTAGATAGATAAGAATGATTATATGTATTGTAGAAATGTCTCCTATCATGTTCCCTAATTTTTTATTATGTCCACATCCTGGTCCCCATCTTGGACATCATAACAAACGTGCACTTTTTTGTTTAATTTCCACATTGGACCATAGGAAAAATGACACTACAGCTACAGAGGTGACCGTCTGATAGCCCAGCTCGACTATCCATCTCTACTGAAGACCCTTTCAGCTTTTTGAGAGTTGGGTGGAGGACATCATCTCTGAAAATCGGGTCCCACAGCTGCACCCCATCAGTGTGAGCAGGACTCTTAGGACTCTTAGAAGAGTTAATGCTCTGAGACCATGGGGGCGCTTAGCCCCCTCTCTTCGTCACTGAGGATGATTTCATTTTTCAGGGATTAGAGAGGGTGGTCCTTGTGGTGGACTGCAGGTATGGAGAGCTGTTGTCATCGTATTAGATAGATAAGAATGATTATATGTATTGTAGAAATGTCTCCTATCATGTTCCCTAATTTTTTATTATGTCCACATCCTGGTCCCCATCTTGGACATCATAACAAACGTGCACTTTTTTGTTTAATTTACACATTGGACCATAGGAAAAATGACACTACAGCTACAGAGGTGACCGTCTGATAGCCCAGCTCGACTATCCATCTCTACTGAAGACCCTTTCAGCATTTTGAGAGTTGGGTGGAGGACATCATCTCTGAAAATAGGGTCCCACAGCTGCACCCCATCAGTGTGAGCAGGACTCTTAAGACTCTTAGAAGAGTCAATGCTCTGAGACCATTGGGGGCACTGAGCCCCCTCTCTTCGTCACTGAGGATGATTTCATTTTTCAGGGTTTAGAGAGGGTGGTCCTTGTGGTGGACTGCAGGTATGGAGAGCTGTTATCATCGTATTAGATAGATAAGAATGATTATATGTATTGTAGAAATGTCTCCTATCATGTTCCCTAATTTTTTATTATGTCCACATCCTGGTCCCCATCTTGGACATCATAACAAACGTGCACTTTTTTGTTTAATTTACACATTGGACCATAGGAAAAATGACACTACAGCTACAGAGGTGACCGTCTGATAGCCCAGCTCGACTATCCATCTCTACTGAAGACCCTTTCAGCTTTTTGAGAGTTGGGTGGAGGACATCATCTCTGAAAATAGGGTCCCACAGCTTCACCTCATCAGTGTGAGCAGGACTCTTAGGACTCTTAGAAGAGTCAATGCTCTGGTACCATGGGGGGCGCTTGGCCCCCTCTCTTCGTCACTGAGGATGATTTCATTTTTCAGGGATTAGAGAGGGTGGTCCTTGTGGTGGACTGCAGGTATGTAGAGCTGTTGTCATCGTATTAGATAGATAAGAATGATTATATGTATTGTAGAAATGTCTCCTATCATGTTCCCTAATTTTTTATTATGTCCACATCCTGGTCCCCATCTTGGACATCATAACAAACGTGCACTTTTTTGTTTAATTTACACATTGGACCATAGGAAAAATGACACTACAGCTACAGAGGTGACCGTCTGATAGCCCAGCTCGACTATCCATCTCTACTGAAGACCCTTTCAGCTTTTTGAGAGTTGGGTGGAGGACATCATCTCTGAAAATAGGGTCCCACAGCTGCACCCCATCAGTGTGAGCAGGACTCTTAGGACTCTTAGAAGAGTTAATGCTCTGAGACCATGGGGGCGCTTAGCCCCCTCTCTTCGTCACTGAGGATGATTTCATTTTTCAGGGATTAGAGAGGGTGGTCCTTGTGGTGGACTGCAGGTATGGAGAGCTGTTGTCATCGTATTAGATAGATAAGAATGATTATATGTATTGTAGAAATGTCTCTTATCATGTTCCCTAATTTTTTATTATGTCCACATCCTGGTCCCCATCTTGGACATCATAACAAACGTGCACTTTTTTGTTTAATTTACACATTGGACCATAGGAAAAATGACACTACAGCTACAGAGGTGACCGTCTGATAGCCCAGCTCGACTATCCATCTCTACTGAAGACCCTTTCAGCTTTTTGAGAGTTGGGTGGAGGACATTATCTCTGAAAATAGGGTCCCACAGCTGCACCCCATCAGTGTGAGCAGGACTCTTAGGACTCTTAGAAGAGTCAATGCTCTGAGACCATTGGGGGCACTTAGCCCCCTCTCTTCGTCACTGAGGATGATTTCATTTTTCAGGGATTAGAGAGGGTGGTCCTTGTGGTGGACTGCAGGTATGGAGAGCTGTTATCATCGTATTAGATAGATAAGAATGATTATATGTATTGTAGAAATGTCTCCTATCATGTTCCCTAATTTTTTATTATGTCCACATCCTGGTCCCCATCTTGGACATCATAACAAACGTGCACTTTTTTGTTTAATTTACACATTGGACCATAGGAAAAATGACACTACAGCTACAGAGGTGACCGTCTGATAGCCCAGCTCGACAATCCATCTCTACTGAAGACCCTTTCAGCTTTTTGAGAGTTGGGTGGAGGACATCATCTCTGAAAATAGGGTCCCACAGCTGCACCCCATCAGTGTGAGCAGGACTCTTAGGACTCTTAGAAGAGTCAATGCTCTGAGACCATGGGGGGCGCTTAGCCCCCTCTCTTCGTCACTGAGGATGATTTCATTTTTCAGGGATTAGAGAGGGTGGTCCTTGTGGTGGACTGCAGGTATGGAGAGCTGTTGTCATCGTATTAAATAGATAAGAATGATTATATGTATTGTAGAAATGTCTCCTATCATGTTCCCTAATTTTTTATTATGTCCACATCCTGGTCCCCATCTTGGACATCATAACAAACGTGCACTTTTTTGTTTAATTTACACATTGGACCATAGGAAAAATGACACTACAGCTACAGAGGTGACCGTCTGATAGCCCAGCTCGACTATCCATCTCTACTGAAGACCCTTTCAGCTTTTTGAGAGTTGGGTGGAGAACATCATCTCTGAAAATAGGGTCCCACAGCTGCACCCCATCAGTGTGAGCAGGACTCTTAGGACTCTTAGAAGAGTCAATGTTTTGAGACCATGGGGGGCGCTTAGCCCCCTCTCTTCGTCACTGAGGATGATTTCACTTTTCAGGGAATAGAGAGGGTGGTACTTGTGGTGGACTGCAGGTATGGAGAGCTGTTGTCATCGTATTAGATAGATAAGAATGATCATATGTATTGTAGAAATGTCTCCTATCATGTTCCCTATTTTTTTATTATGTCCACATCCTGGTCCCCATCTTGGAAATCATAACAAACGTGCACTTTTTTGTTTAATTTACATATTGGACCATAGGAAAAATGACACTACAGCTACAGAGGTGACCGTCTGGTAGCCCAGCTCGACTATCCATCTCTACTGAAGACCCTTTCAGCTTTTTGAGAGTTGGGTGGAGGACATCATCTCTGAAAATAGGGTCCCACAGCTGCACCCCATCAGTGTGAGCAGGACTCTTAGGACTCTTAGAAGAGTCAATGTTTTGAGACCATGGGGGGCGCTTAGCCCCCTCTCTTCGTCACTGAGGATGATTTCATTTTTCAGGGATTAGAGAGGGTGGTCCTTGTGGTGGACTGCAGGTATGGAGAGCTGTTGTCATCGTATTAAATAGATAAGAATGATTATATGTATTGTAGAAATGTCTCCTATCATGTTCCCTAATTTTTTATTATGTCCACATCCTGGTCCCCATCTTGGACATCATAACAAACGTGCACTTTTTTGTTTAATTTACACATTGGACCATAGGAAAAATGACAATACAGCTACAGAGTTGACCGTCTGATAGCCCAGCTCGACTATCCATCTCTACTGAAGACCCTTTCAGCTTTTTGAGAGTTGGGTGGAGAACATCATCTCTGAAAATAGGGTCCCACAGCTGCACCCCATCAGTGTGAGCAGGACTCTTAGGACTCTTAGAAGAGTCAATGTTTTGAGACCATGGGGGGCGCTTAGCCCCCTCTCTTCGTCACTGAGGATGATTTCACTTTTCAGGGAATAGAGAGGGTGGTACTTGTGGTGGACTGCAGGTATGGAGAGCTGTTGTCATCGTATTAGATAGATAAGAATGATTATATGTATTGTAGAAATGTCTCCTATCATGTTCCCTATTTTTTTATTATGTCCACATCCTGGTCCCCATCTTGGAAATCATAACAAACGTGCACTTTTTTGTTTAATTTACACATTGGACCATAGGAAAAATGACACTACAGCTACAGAGGTGACCGTCTGGTAGCCCAGCTCGACTATCCATCTCTACTGAAGACCCTTTCAGCTTTTTGAGAGTTGGGTGGAGGACATCATCTCTGAAAATAGGGTCCCACAGCTGCACCCCATCAGTGTGAGCAGGACTCTTAGGACTCTTAGAAGAGTCAATGTTTTGAGACCATGGGGGGCGCTTAGCCCCCTCTCTTCGTCACTGAGGATGATTTCATTTTTCAGGGATTAGAGAGAGTGGTCCTTGTGGTGGACTGCAGGTATGGAGAGCTGTTGTGATCGTATTAGATAGATAAGAATGATTATATGTATTGTAGAAATGTCTCCTATCATGTTCCCTAATTTTTTATTATGTCCACATCCTGGTCCCCATCTTGGACATCATAACAAATGTGCACTTTTTTGTTTAATTTACACATTGGACCATAGGAAAAATGACACTACAGCTACAGAGGTGACCGTCTGATAGCCCAGCTCGACTATCCATCTCTACTGAAGACCCTTTCAGCTTTTTGAGAGTTGGGTGGAGGACATCATCTCTTAAAATAGGGTCCCACAGCTGCACCCCATCAGTGTAAGCAGGACTCTTAGGACTCTTAGAAGAGTCAATGCTCTAAAACCATGGGGGGCGCTTAGCCCCCTCTCTTCGTCCCTGAGGATGATTTCATTTTTCAGGGATTAGAGAGGGTGGTCCTTGTGGTGGACTGCAGGTATGGAGAGCTGTTGTCATCGTATTAGATAGATAAGAATGATTATATGTATTGTAGAAATGTCTCCTATCATGTTCCCTAATTTTTTATTATGTCCACATCCTGGTCCCCATCTTGGACATCATAACAAACGTGCACTTTTTTGTTTAATTTACACATTGGACCATAGGAAAAATGACACTACAGCTACAGAGGTGACCGTCTGATAGCCCAGCTCGACTATCCATCTCTACTGAAGACCCTTTCAGCTTTTTGAGAGTTGGGTGGAGGACATCATCTCTGAAAATAGGGTCCCACAGCTGCACCCCATCAGTGTGAGCAGGACTCTTAGGACTCTTAGAAGAGTTAATGCTCTGAGACCATGGGGGTGCTTAGCCCCCTCTCTTCGTCACTGAGGATGATTTCATTTTTCAGGGATTAGAGAGGGTGGTCCTTGTGGTGGACTGCAGGTATGGAGAGCTGTTGTCATCGTATTAGATAGATAAGAATGATTATATGTATTGTAGAAATGTCTCCTATCATGTTCCCTAATTTTTTATTATGTCCACATCCTGGTCCCCATCTTGGACATCATAACAAACGTGCACTTTTTTGTTTAATTTACACATTGGACCATAGGAAAAATGACACTACAGCTACAGAGGTGACCGTCTGGTAGCCCAGCTCGACTATCCATCTCTACTGAAGACCCTTTCAGCTTTTTGAGAGTTGGGTGGAGGACATCATCTCTGAAAATAGGGTCCCACAGCTGCACCCCATCAGTGTGAGCAGGACTCTTAGGACTCTTAGAAGAGTCAATGTTTTGAGACCATGGGGGGCGCTTAGCCCCCTCTCTTCGTCACTGAGGATGATTTCATTTTTCAGGGATTAGAGAGAGTGGTCCTTGTGGTGGACTGCAGGTATGGAGAGCTGTTGCGATCGTATTAGATAGATAAGAATGATTATATGTATTGTAGAAATGTCTCCTATCATGTTCCCTAATTTTTTATTATGTCCACATCCTGGTCCCCATCTTGGACATCATAACAAACGTGCACTTTTTTGTTTAATTTACACATTGGACCATAGGAAAAATGACACTACAGCTACAGAGGTGACCGTCTGATAGCCCAGCTCGACTATCCATCTCTACTGAAGACCCTTTCAGCTTTTTGAGAGTTGGGTGGAGGACATCATCTCTTAAAATAGGGTCCCACAGCTGCACCCCATCAGTGTGAGCAGGACTCTTAGGACTCTTAGAAGAGTCAATGCTCTGAGACCATGGGGGGCGCTTAGCCCCCTCTCTTCGTCACTGAGGATGATTTCATTTTTCAGGGATTAGAGAGGGTGGTCCTTGTGGTGGACTGCAGGTATGGAGAGCTGTTGTCATCGTATTAAATAGATAAGAATGATTATATGTATTGTAGAAATGTCTCCTATCATGTTCCCTAATTTTTTATTATGTCCACATCCTGGTCCCCATCTTGGACATCATAACAAACGTGCACTTTTTTGTTTAATTTACACATTGGACCATAGGAAAAATGACACTACAGCTACAGAGGTGACCGTCTGATAGCCCAGCTCGACTATCCATCTCTACTGAAGACATTTCTACAATACATATAATCATTCTTATCTATCTAATACGATCACAACAGCTCTCCATACCTGCAGTCCACCACAAGGACCACTCTCTCTAATCCCTGAAAAATGAAATCATCCTCAGTGACGAAGAGAGGGGGCTAAGCGCCCCCCATGGTCTCAGAGCATTGACTCTTCTAAGAGTCCTAAGATTCCTGCTCACTCTGATGGGGTGCAGCTGTGGGACCCTATCTTCAGAGATGATTTCCTCCACCCAACTCTCAAAAAGCTGAAAGGGTCTTCAGTAGAGATGGATAGTCGAGCTGGGCTATCAGACGGTCACCTCTGTAGCTGTAGTGTCATTTTTCCTATGGTCCAATTTGTAAATTAAACAAAAAAGTGCACGTTTGTTATGATTTCCAAGATGGGGACCAGGATGTGGACATAATAAAAAAATAGGGAACATGATAGGAGACATTTCTACAATACATATAATCATTCTTATCTATCTAATACGATGACAACAGCTCTCCATACCTGCAGTCCACCACAAGGACCACCCTCTCTATTCCCTAAAAAGTGAAATCATCCTCAGTGACGAGGAGAGGGGGCTAAGCGCCCCCCATGGTCTCAGAGCATTGACTCTTCTAAGAGTCCTAAGAGTCCTGCTCACACTGATGGGGTGCAGCTGTGGGACCCTATTTTCAGAGATGATGTTCTCCACCCAACTCTCAAAAAGCTGAAAGGGTCTTCAGTAGAGATGAGCGAACCGGTCGCGGTTCGGCTCGAGGTTGGTTCGCCGAACGGACCTCCCGTTCGAGTTCGGTTCGTCGAACGTTCGACGAACCGAACTCGAACTGCATAGGAAACAATGGCAGGCAATCACAAACACAGAAAAACACCTAGAAAACACCCTCAAAGGTGTCCTAAAGGTGACAAACAACTCAAACACATTGGAAAGTGACAAGGACATATACTCATGCGAAAACAAAACAGCTGGACAAGGAAAAAGAGGAGGACACACAGATATAGGCATGGCACGCCCTTCTAAAATCATGTAAAACACCGCAAGGTGACTCCAAGCGGAGTCTCCCTTTTTTCCAAAAATTGGGCCACACACACACCCACCCCTTCAGTGGCAGCAGTTGTGCCCCAGTTGTACACTTCACAGCTAGATTTGCATCAAGCACATTCAAAAATACGCCATTCTTATCCATCCCCAGGATGACACCGGGGTAGGTAGCAAAGTCTTTCCTGATCCCAGCTCTGTGCAGCTTGGATCATTTATAAAAAACACAGCAATCAAGGGTTACTCCAAGCGGAGTCTCCCTTTTTTCCAAAAATTGGGCCCCACACACACCCACCCCTTCAGTGGCAGCAGTTGTGCCCTAGTTGTACACTTCACAGCTACATTTGCATCAAGCACATTCAAAAATACGCCATTCTTATCCATCCCCAGGATGACACCGGGGTAGGTAGCAAAGTCTTTGCTGACCCATGACTTGTTCATCTTGGCTTCTTTTAAAAACAATGTAAGCAAGGGTTACTCCAAGCGGAGTTCCCTTTTTTCCAAAAATTGGGCCCCACACACACCCACCCCTTCAGTGGCAGCAGTTGTGCCCTAGTTGTACACTTCACAGCTACATTTGCATCAAGCACATTCAAAAATACGCCATTCTTATCCATCCCCAGGATGACACCGGGGTAGGTAGCAAAGTCTTTGCTGACCCATGACTTGTTCATCTTGGCTTCTTTTAAAAACAATGTAAGCAAGGGTTACTCCAAGCGGAGTCTCCCTTTTTTCCAAAAATTGGGCCCCACACACACCCACCCCTTCAGTGGCAGCAGTTGTGCCCTAGTTGTACACTTCACAGCTACATTTGCATCAAGCACATTCAAAAATACGCCATTCTTATCCGTCCCCAGGATGACACCGGGGTAGGTAGCAAAGTGTTTCCTGATCCCAGCTCTGTTCATCTTGGCTTCTTTTAAAAACACAGCAAGCAAGGGTTACTCCAAGCGGAGTCTCCCTTTTTTTCCAAAAATTGGGCCCCACACACCCACCCATTCAGTGGCAGCAGTTGTGCCCCAGTTGTACACTTCACAGCTAGATTTGCATCAAGCACATTCAAAAATACGCCATTCTTATCCATCCCCAGGATGACACCGGGGTAGGTAGCAAAGTCTTTGCTGACCCATGACTTGTTCATCTTGGCTTCTTTTAAAAACAATGTAAGCAAGGGTTACTCCAAGCGGAGTCTCCCTTTTTTCCAAAAATTGGGCCCCACACACACCCACCCCTTCAGTGGCAGCAGTTGTGCCCTAGTTGTACACTTCACAGCTACATTTGCATCAAGCACATTCAAAAATACGCCATTCTTATCCGTCCCCAGGATGACACCGGGGTAGGTAGCAAAGTCTTTCCTGATCCCAGCTCTGTTCATCTTGGCTTCTTTTAAAAACACAGCAAGCAAGGGTTACTCCAAGCGGAGTCTCCCTTTTTTTCCAAAAATTGGGCCCCACACACCCACCCATTCAGTGGCAGCAGTTGTGCCCCAGTTGTACACTTCACAGCTAGATTTGCATCAAGCACATTCAAAAATACGCCATTCTTATCCGTCCCCAGGATGACACCGGGGTAGGTAGCAAAGTGTTTCCTGATCCCAGCTCTGTTCATCTTGGCTTCTTTTAAAAACACAGCAAGCAAGGGTTACTCCAAGCGGAGTCTCCCTTTTTTTCCAAAAATTGGGCCCCACACACCCACCCATTCAGTGGCAGCAGTTGTGCCCCAGTTGTACACTTCACAGCTAGATTTGCATCAAGCACATTCAAAAAAACGCCATAATTAACCGTCCCCAGGATGACACCAGGGTAGGTAGCAAAGTCTTTCCTGATCCCAGCTCTGTTCATCTTGGCTTCTTTTAAAAACACATCAAGCAAGGGTTACTCCAAGCGGAGCCTCCCTTTTTTTCCAAAAATTGTGCCCCACACACACCCACCCATTCAGTGGCAGCACTTGTGCCCTAGTTGTACACTTCACAGCTACATTTGCATCAAGCACATTCAAAAATACGCCATAATTAACCGTCCCCAGGATGACACCAGGGTAGGTAGCAAAGTCTTTCCTGATCCCAGCTCTGTTCATCTTGGCTTCTTTTAAAAACACATCAAGCAAGGGTTACTCCAAGCGGAGCCTCCCTTTTTTCCAAAAATTGGGCCCCACACACCCACCCATTCAGTGGCAGCAGTTGTGCCCCAGTTGTACACTTCACAGCTAGATTTGCATCAAGCACATTCCAAAATACGCCATTCTTATCCGTCCCCAGGATGACACCGGGGTAGGTAGCAAAGTGTTTCCTGATCCCAGCTCTGTTCATCTTGGCTTCTTTTAAAAACACAGCAAGCAAGGGTTACTCCAAGCGGAGTCTCCCTTTTTTTCCAAAAATTGGGCCCCACACACCCACCCATTCAGTGGCAGCAGTTGTGCCCCAGTTGTACACTTCACAGCTAGATTTGCATCAAGCACATTCAAAAATACGCCATTCTTATCCGTCCCCAGGATGACACCGGGGTAGGTAGCAAAGTGTTTCCTGATCCCAGCTCTGTTCATCTTGGCTTCTTTTAAAAACACAGCAAGCAAGGGTTACTCCAAGCGGAGTCTCCCTTTTTTTTCCAAAAATTGGGCCCCACACACCCACCCATTCAGTGGCAGCAGTTGTGCCCCAGTTGTACACTTCACAGCTAGATTTGCATCAAGCACATTCAAAAAAACGCCATAATTAACCGTCCCCAGGATGACACCAGGGTAGGTAGCAAAGTCTTTCCTGATCCCAGCTCTGTTCATCTTGGCTTCTTTTAAAAACACATCAAGCAAGGGTTACTCCAAGCGGAGCCTCCCTTTTTTTCCAAAAATTGTGCCCCACACACACCCACCCATTCAGTGGCAGCACTTGTGCCCTAGTTGTACACTTCACAGCTACATTTGCATCAAGCACATTCAAAAATACGCCATAATTAACCGTCCCCAGGATGACACCAGGGTAGGTAGCAAAGTCTCTCCTGATCCCAGCTCTGTTCATCTTGGCTTCTTTTAAAAACACATCAAGCAAGGGTTACTCCAAGCGGAGTCTCCCTTTTTTTCCAAAAATTGGGCCCCACACAGACACCTTATCAGTGGCAGCACTTGTGCCCTAGTTGCAAACAGGATGTTTTGATTTGCATCAAGCACATTCCAAATCAACAAGCATTTACTCTCCCCAGGATGACACAGGGGTAGTAAATTCCTTCTGGATCCATGACTTGTTCATTTTGATGAACGTCAGTCTGTCCACATTGTCACTGGACAGACTCGTGCGCTTATCTGTCAGCACACACCCAGCAGCACTGAATACACGTTCAGAGACAACGCTGGCAGCTGGACACGACAAAATCTCCAAGGCGTAAGTTGCGAGCTCTGGCCATTTTTCTAGGTTTGAAGCCCAAAAGGAGCAAGGCTCCAGTTGCACAGTCATGGCATCGATGTTCATTTGGAGATACTCCTGTATCATCCTCTCCAGCCGTTGACTATGTGTCAGACTTGTTGTCTCTGGTGGCCTTGCAAAAGAGGGTCTAAAAAAATTATGAAAAGATTCCATAAAATTGCTGTTACCGGCACCAGATACGGTCCTACTGGTACGGGTAGACTGTTGAAGATGACGAGACCGTCCCATGTTTGTCAAGTTACAACTGGGAGATTCACTCCCTGCACCTGCACGGTTGTTTGGTGGAAAAGCCGAGCTAAGATCTAGTAACAGCTTCTGCTGATACTCCTGCATACGTGCGTCCCTTTCTATGGCTGGAATTATGTCACAAAATTTGGACTTGTACCGGGGATCTAATAGTGTGGCAATCCAGTAGTCATCATCACTTCTAATTTTGACAATACGACTGTCATGTTGGAGGTAGTGCAACAAAAAGGCACTCATGTGTCTTGCGCAGCCATGCGGACCAAGTCCACGCTGTGTTTGTGGCATAGAGGTGCTACCCGTTCTTTCTTCCTCTGACATCTGACCCCAACCTCTTTCAACTGAAATTTGACCAAGGTCTCCCTCATCCGCTGAGTCTTCCATGTCCATGGACAGTTCGTCCTCCATTTCTTCATGTTCTCCTGCACCTTGCTCAACATTTCGCCTGCTACTATGCGCCCTTGTCGATCCCTGTCCCCCATGGTCCCATGCCTGCTGCGTTGGTGATGATGAACGTCTGGACCTTGGTGATGTTGTTGTCCCTTGCGCATATGAATCCTCCTGTAGTTCCTCCCCTTCATGTTGTCCCACCCCCTGACTCCGAATAGTGTTTAGCGTGTGCTCCAGCATGTAAATGACTGGAATCGTCATGCTGATAATGGCATTGTCAGAGCTAAACATATTCGTCGCCATGTCGAAACTGTGCAGAAGGGTGCATAGGTCCTTGATCTGAGACCACTCCATCAGGGTGATCTGCCCCACCTCTGCATCTCGTTGGCCCAGGCTATACGTCATGACGTATTGCACCAGGGCTCTGCGGTGCTGCTACAGTCGCTGTAACATGTGGAGAGTTGAATTCCAGCGTGTCGCCACATCGCATTTCAGGCGATGAACCGGCAGGCCGAAAGACTTCTGGAGCGATGCAAGTCGCTCAGCTGCGGCGCTTGAACGGCGGAAGTGAGCAGACAGTTTTCGTGCCCTGTTCAGAAGGCCATCTAGGCCGGGATAGTGTGTTAAAAATTGCTGCACGACAAGGTTCAACACGTGAGCCATACAAGGTACGTGTGTCACCTTGCCCAGGCGAAGGGCCGCACCCAGGTTTGCAGCATTGTCGCACACGGCCTTACCAGGCTGCAGGTTGAGTGGAGACAACCATTTATTAAACTCGGACCGCAGAGCTGACCACAACTCCTCAGCTGTGTGACTCTTATTACCAAGACATGTCAAGCTAAAGACCGCCTGATGCCGTTGCGCTCTGCTGCCAGCATAGTAATGAGGGGTGCGTGATTCCTTCTGCGCAGTGAGAACGCTGGTGGCCTGACCAGGCAGGCTTGGGGCGGAGGTGGAGGACCCAGATGAGGTGGAGGATGCAGAAGCAGTGGCGGAACTTGGACAGACAGAGGATTGACACACAAGTCGTGGGGACGGCAAGACTTGTGCAGCAGACCCTTCACCATCTATCACCATAGTTACCCAGTGCCCAGTCAGCGACATGTAACGTCCCTGTCCATGCTTACTGGTCCAAGTATCGGTGGTGAAATGCACCCGTTCACACACAGAGTTTCTCAAGGAAGCGGTGATGTTGTGTGCGACATGCTGGTGTAGCGCGGGCACACCTTTCTTAGAGAAGTAGTGGCGACTAGGCATCTGGTACTGGGGCACAGCGACAGACATAAGGTCTCTAAAATCCTGTGTGTCCACTAGGCGGAAAGGCAGCATTTCAGTAGCCAACAGCTTACAGAGGGATAGAGTCAACCTCTTAGCTTTGTCATGGGTCGGAGGAAGTGGCCTTTTATTTGACCACATCTGAGGGACAGAGATCTGGCTGCTGTGTGTAGACGGTGTTGAGTAGGGTGTCCCTGGAAAAATGCTGGTTTGTGAGGAAAGTGCAGGCGGAGACATGATGTTGCCTTCATCCAACGTTGGTGCTATCGATGTCTGAGAGAGCTGTACACACTCACTTGTTTCCCCTTCCAAACCAACTGACGACCTTACAAGCAAACTGCCTGTTGCGGTTACAGTGGTGGAAGTTTTGCGTGGAAAAACAGGTGTGACAGCTGTCCCCACAGTCCTAGAAGATGAAGAGCGCGCGGATGCACTGGAAGGGGCGGGCGGTGGATGGTTCGCTCCGCTAGGCCGCATTGCAGCACGGTGAGCTTCCCACCGGGACTTATGATATTTAGTCATGTGACGATTCATGGAAGAAGTTGTCAAACTGCTGAGGTTTTGACCTCTACTAACAGAATCATGACAAATGTTACATATCACATGAGTTGGGCGATCTTTTTCGATGTGAAAAAAGGACCAGGCTAGGCAAGGCTTAGAGGCCATGCGACCTGTTGATCCACCCCGAATAATGCTCATAGGCAGAGTGGTGGCTGAGGATGCAGTTGTAGACGTGCTACCAGTGCTCCGACTCTGTCCAGGAAGGTGCAAGGTAACTTCGTCGTCGGTTGCATCCTCCTCCACCGCCTCTGTTGACCTCCTCGAGTGCCTGACTGGGGGTTGACAGTAGGTGGGATCTAGAACGTCATCATCAATTGTTGTGTTTGCACTCCCCTCCCCCTCAGACCGAGCCTCTTCTTGCCCTGACCGAATATTTAAGTTGTCATCCCAATCGGGTATCTGCGTCTCATCTTCATCAGTATGTTCCTCATTGTCTATAACCACAGGTGTTACAGTTTGTGACAAAGGGTCAACATTATGCTCAGAAACTTGGTCCTCACGGCCTGAATCTGAGTCACAAAGGTTCTGGGCATCACTGCAGACCATTTCCTGTTCTGTACTCACTGTAGCTTGGGAGCAGACCTCTGATTCCCAGGCTATAGTGTGACTGAACAGCTCTGCAGACTCAGCCATCTCAGTTCCACCATACTGTGCAGGGCTGATGGAGACTTCAGAGCTGGGAGAAATCAAGTGTGATTGGGATGACAACTCAGAGGACTGGTGTTTTTTGGATGCGGTACTTGAAGTGGCTGAGAGGGCACTTGTTGGACCACTTGAGATCCATTCAAGCATTTTCCTTTTTTGCCCATCATCTACCTTTGTTCCTCTTGTTCGTGTCCGTAAAAAAGGGAGCACATCGGATTGTCCACAATAAGTAGTAGACATCTTACTTTTGCTAGTAGATGGTCTATCTGCAGCAGATGATAATGGAGCTTTGCCACCTTCCCCACTGACAAAACCTTTTTTGCCTTTTCCACCACGCCTCTTCCCCTTTCCACCAGCATCTGTCATTTTGCCACTCATGTTGATTGCGACAAGATTGTGGACTGAAAATGTGGTAGTAAAAATTGAGAGGTGGTGAAGATTGCAGTGGTGGTCTAGCTTTATTAACAGCAGAATAATAAAGAATAAATATCCCTGACAATGTAACTTAGTTATAATTAGTTGGAGTGTGCAACGCAGGCAGACGTGCTGCAAATGTCTTGGCACTAGTGGGACTATAGCAAAGTCCAATAGCCACGTATAGGATGCCACTAGGTACACTGAGTGTGTGCTAGTATAATGGCTTAGTTATAATTAGTTGGAGTGTGCAACGCAGGCAGATGCGTTCTGCAAATGTCTTGGCACTAGTGGGACTAAAGCAAAGTCCAATAGCCACGTATAGGATGCCACTAGGTACACTAAGTGTTTGCTAGTATAATGGCTTAGTTATAATTAGTTGGAGTGTGCAACGCAGGCACATGCGTTCTGCAAATGTCTTGGCACTAGTGGGACTAAAGCAAAGTCCAATAGCCACGTATAGGATGCCACTAGGTACACTAAGTGTTTGCTAGTATAATGGCTTAGTTATAATTAGTTGGAGTGTGCAACGCAGGCAGATGCGCTCTGCAAATGTCTTGGCACTAGTGGGACTATAGCAAAGTCCAATAGCCACGTATAGGATGCCACTAGGTACACTGAGTGTGTGCTAGTATAATGGCTTAGTTATAATTAGTTGGAGTGTGCAACGCAGGCAGATGCGCTCTGCAAATGTCTTGGCACTAGTGGGACTATAGCAAAGTCCAATAGCCACGTATAGGATGCCACTAGGTACACTGAGTGTGTGCTAGTATAATGGCTTAGTTATAATTAGTTGGAGTGTGCAACGCAGGCAGATGCGTTCTGCAAATGTCTTGGCACTAGTGGGACTAAAGCAAAGTCCAATAGCCACGTATAGGATGCCACTAGGTACACTAAGTGTTTGCTAGTATAATGGCTTAGTTATAATTAGTTGGAGTGTGCAACGCAGGCAGATGCGCTCTGCAAATGTCTTGGCACTAGTGGGACTATAGCAAAGTCCAATAGCCACGTATAGGATGCCACTAGGTACACTGAGTGTGTGCTAGTATAATGGCTTAGTTATAATTAGTTGGAGTGTGCAACGCAGGCAGATGCGCTCTGCAAATGTCTTGGCACTAGTGGGACTATAGCAAAGTCCAATAGCCACGTATAGGATGCCACTAGGTACACTGAGTGTGTGCTAGTATAATGGCTTAGTTATAATTAGTTGGAGTGTGCAACGCAGGCAGATGCGCTCTGCAAATGTCTTGGCACTAGTGGGACTATAGCAAAGTCCAATAGCCACGTATAGGATGCCACTAGGTACACTGAGTGTGTGCTAGTATAATGGCTTAGTTATAATTAGTTGGAGTGTGCAACGCAGGCAGATGCGTTCTGCAAATGTCTTGGCACTAGTGGGACTAAAGCAAAGTCCAATAGCCACGTATAGGATGCCACTAGGTACACTAAGTGTTTGCTAGTATAATGGCTTAGTTATAATTAGTTGGAGTGTGCAACGCAGGCAGATGCGCTCTGCAAATGTCTTGGCACTAGTGGGACTATAGCAAAGTCCAATAGCCACGTATAGGATGCCACTAGGTACACTGAGTGTTTGCTAGTATAATGGCTTAGTTATAATTAGTTGGAGTGTGCAACGCAGGCAGATGCGCTCTGCAAATGTCTTGGCACTAGTGGGACTATAGCAAAGTCCAATAGCCACGTATAGGATGCCACTAGGTACACTGAGTGTGTGCTAGTATAATGGCTTAGTTATAATTAGTTGGAGTGTGCAACGCAGGCAGATGCGCTCTGCAAATGTCTTGGCACTAGTGGGACTATAGCAAAGTCCAATAGCCACGTATAGGATGCCACTAGGTACACTGAGTGTGTGCTAGTATAATGGCTTAGTTATAATTAGTTGGAGTGTGCAACGCAGGCAGATGCGTTCTGCAAATGTCTGGGCACTAGTGGGACTAAAGCAAAGTCCAATAGCCACGTATAGGATGCCACTAGGTACACTAAGTGTTTGCTAGTATAATGGCTTAGTTATAATTAGTTGGAGTGTGCAACGCAGGCAGATGCGCTCTGCAAATGTCTTGGCACTAGTGGGACTATAGCAAAGTCCAATAGCCACGTATAGGATGCCACTAGGTACACTGAGTGTGTGCTAGTATAATGGCTTAGTTATAATTAGTTGGAGTGTGCAACGCAGGCAGATGCGCTCTGCAAATGTCTTGGCACTAGTGGGACTATAGCAAAGTCCAATAGCCACGTATAGGATGCCACTAGGTACACTGAGTGTGTGCTAGTATAATGGCTTAGTTATAATTAGTTGGAGTGTGCAACGCAGGCAGATGCGCTCTGCAAATGTCTTGGCACTAGTGGGACTATAGCAAAGTCCAATAGCCACGTATAGGATGCCACTAGGTACACTGAGTGTGTGCTAGTATAATGGCTTAGTTATAATTAGTTGGAGTGTGCAACGCAGGCAGATGCGTTCTGCAAATGTCTTGGCACTAGTGGGACTAAAGCAAAGTCCAATAGCCACGTATAGGATGCCACTAGGTACACTAAGTGTTTGCTAGTATAATGGCTTAGTTATAATTAGTTGGAGTGTGCAACGCAGGCAGATGCGCTCTGCAAATGTCTTGGCACTAGTGGGACTATAGCAAAGTCCAATAGCCACGTATAGGATGCCACTAGGTACACTGAGTGTGTGCTAGTATAATGGCTTAGTTATAATTAGTTGGAGTGTGCAACGCAGGCAGATGCGCTCTGCAAATGTCTTGGCACTAGTGGGACTATAGCAAAGTCCAATAGCCACGTATAGGATGCCACTAGGTACACTGAGTGTGTGCTAGTATAATGGCTTAGTTATAATTAGTTGGAGTGTGCAACGCAGGCAGATGCGCTCTGCAAATGTCTTGGCACTAGTGGGACTATAGCAAAGTCCAATAGCCACGTATAGGATGCCACTAGGTACACTGAGTGTGTGCTAGTATAATGGCTTAGTTATAATTAGTTGGAGTGTGCAACGCAGGCAGATGCGTTCTGCAAATGTCTTGGCACTAGTGGGACTAAAGCAAAGTCCAATAGCCACGTATAGGATGCCACTAGGTACACTAAGTGTTTGCTAGTATAATGGCTTAGTTATAATTAGTTGGAGTGTGCAACGCAGGCAGATGCGCTCTGCAAATGTCTTGGCACTAGTGGGACTATAGCAAAGTCCAATAGCCACGTATAGGATGCCACTAGGTACACTGAGTGTGTGCTAGTATAATGGCTTAGTTATAATTAGTTGGAGTGTGCAATGCAGGCAGATGCGCTCTGCAAATGTCTTGGCACTAGTGGGACTATAGCAAAGTCCAATAGCCACGTATAGGATGCCACTAGGTACACTGAGTGTGTGCTAGTATAATGGCTTAGTTATAATTAGTTGGAGTGTGCAACGCAGGCAGATGCGCTCTGCAAATGTCTTGGCACTAGTGGGACTATAGCAAAGTCCAATAGCCACGTATAGGATGCCACTAGGTACACTGAGTGTTTGCTAGTATAATGGCTTAGTTATAATTAGTTGGAGTGTGCAACGCAGGCAGATGCGCTCTGCAAATGTCTTGGCACTAGTGGGACTATAGCAAAGTCCAATAGCCACGTATAGGATGCCACTAGGTACACTGAGTGTGTGCTAGTATAATGGCTTAGTTATAATTAGTTGGAGTGTGCAACGCAGGCAGATGCGCTCTGCAAATGTCTTGGCACTAGTGGGACTATAGCAAAGTCCAATAGCCACGTATAGGATGCCACTAGGTACACTGAGTGTGTGCTAGTATAATGGCTTAGTTATAATTAGTTGGAGTGTGCAACGCAGGCAGATGCGCTCTGCAAATGTCTTGGCACTAGTGGGACTATAGCAAAGTCCAATAGCCACGTATAGGATGCCACTAGGTACACTGAGTGTTTGCTAG